>NW_007728048.1:222693-269313 GCF_000696425.1 Galeopterus variegatus | reverse complement strand
TGTCCGGCAACGGATCGCAACCCTCAGTGTTGCCCCCGTACCACTCCGGGGAACGGCAACGGGATCAGAACCCTCGGTGTTGCTCCCGCGCCTCCCTCAGCCAGTGAGCGGGAACCGGTCTGTATGTGGGATCCGAACCCTTGGGCGGGAGCGCTGCCGCGCTTCCCAAGCGGCGCACTATCCAGTGTGCCACCGGGCCGGCCCGTAATTTGAATTTTCATTCCTGAACTTGTATGTGAAAGAAAGTGCTTGTGATATTTAAGGAGTCTTTCTAGCAATTCCTGACACTGCAAGATTCTACAATGTGTTCTGTTAGTTCTATAGAAGCCACTCTTTCTTAACAAAACTATAATTTTTTAAATAAATGTCTTGGCACACAGAATGACTGTGCAAGATGTAAGCTAAAATACAGAGAAAAAGCTCAAAGTACACTAAGGAAAAACGAAACTAAATTTAAAGCTACATAATAATAAACATTTACATAGCATTTACCATGGGTCAGCCAGTGTTCTCAGCACTTTACATATTTTAACATATTTAATCTTCTCAAGAAGTGCGTGAGCTGGGTTTTACTATGAATCACATTTTTTATATGTGAAAAGTCAAACACAGACACCAGCTTAAAGTCACAAAGAACAATGATTCGAACCTCTGCTTATAAACACTACATTATACTATGTCTTAATGTCTCATGGTGTTTCCACACATTCAAGAGCACAACACTGTGGAGTGTACTAACATTTATAAAGCAAATGTATTTCACAGGGCCTAGTTTCCAAAGCCCTGTAGTTTCAGATATAACCTAACTTTTTAAAATTACATATAGAAATGTTAAGCTTGACAAAGACAGGAAACTTTCCCCAGGCTAAAGTCTCTGTTGTAGATAAGAATTGTAACACAGCAAAATTGTTGGCTCAAGGACAGACGTCCTCAGAGCAGGTTAACCTACTGATTGATATGTTAAGAAAGTTATTTTTTTGTTGTGTAAAAATACTGAGGAAACTGCTATAGGAAAACACAGTATTTGCTAAGAACAAGCTTTTCTTGGTGGATTGATTTAACGTTTTGCAAATTTCATTATGGAATGTCACCTTGTTATTTCACTGATCTTACCAGCCCCTATTGTTAAACTATACTTAGCCATAACTCCACCTATGTTCCTTTTCTGTAACTTTCTGGCCTGCAGAATAAATACTGAGACAGAACTCCAGTTTAGGGTTAATTTTCCGAGGAGAAATGCCTCTCTCTGGGGTTCCGGGAAGTTAACCCCTTCAGGGTATCTCACTGCTCAGAATAAATGGGCTTTGAGTAATCCTTTGCATCTCTGTCACCCAGGGGAGAGAGGTGACAAATCCGTGCAAAGACAAAGAAAGTGCAACACAACATTCTGGTCTGATATCTCCAAGTATAACTAGAACAAGCCATTTCTCAAATCAGTATTGATTTACTAGATGTGTCAATGAGAACAGGCAGAATCAATAAGCAGTGGTGAGGTGGGGGAAAAAAATCACAGGATGGTAAGCAAGTATGACATACTATCAAAATAAAAGACATCAATTAAATTCAAAATACAATTTTAAAATTATTATTAAGAGCTAAATACTTTAACAGAGCCAGAAAAAATACCCAAACAAAACATTAAAATGTAATTTTTAGGGGAATAACATCAGTGGGGGAAAATAAACTGGCTTTAGCATTCTGCTGAAGACCTTGTAGGTCAGGGTCATGCTGCATTAAAAAAAAAAAAAAAGATACTGAAGATTCCAACCAACGCACTTTGTTTAAAGATAAATTTCAAATATTTGATTTAGGTCTACAACACATAGACTCTATATTATTCACTTGCTACAAAGATATGTCTGTCCTAACAAAGGCATAACTTTCTAGCACATAAAATACATTTTAACAATAATAAGCCTTATTATATTAAATTAGCAATGATGCCAGTACAATAACACTTATATTTACTCAGTGCATCCCTAAGCTTGCTAACATCTGTGCTGTCAGTTTCAACTACAAAGCTTGTCATAATAACTTGTTTTTATTCACATAGTGTGAGGTATTCTGCTAGGCATTGTCTTAATCTAAATGTAGAAAGAATGTACTTTTAACAGTCAACACAGGAATAAGCTATTTTGCTCCATCTGAGCAGATCAACTCTCAAATGAACAATACAGAAGGGAATTTCTTTGGAGTCACAAATCCAGCTCTAGAAAAATGCTCAGCATAAACAGTAGGTATTCAGTCAAGATTTCTTGCATGAATGAATAAATGAATGCATCTGGCCAATAAGCAGAAAAGCAGGTAGCATGTGATTTCCTTGAATATGATGACATAGGAACTTAGGTTACTTTACTTCCTATTAAAGTGAAACATAAAAGTAGAGTGGGGAGACCTGGTTTCTGGTCAGGTATGTAAGGAGCTTACTATTCACCACTCTGTCATAAAAACAAGTAAATGCTAAACAAACTGAAAACAAACAACCATTCTTAGATCTGTCAGAGAAGTAAGGTCACAGGGCAAATCATTGCTACCAAATTGGAGAAAGAGACTAGCAGATTCAGAGAACCACAACTAACTGGAGCAGAAATCCACAAGAAAAACCTCATCAGGAACTAGAGCTGAGGTGTAAAACCTAATGATATTGACAAATTGTTGAAGGTTTAATGTGAACAAAGCTGAGAGTTATAAACTCAACGGATATCCAGTCATGGAAAGTCTCAGCCACCTTCTTCTGGGAGTTTTACCTCCAGCACAGGGCAGCACAATGACTACTCGAGAAAAACCCTTTCCTTGTTCCAGCAGGGGTAGAGAAAAAGTAACCATTTTTAAATACTCCAGAGAATCGTACTTTTCTTAATAAGGCTTGCTTGAGGAGAAGCTTTTAACCAGAGCCTAACCTTCCAGGATTTTATCAGAGCCTAAAAAACCTGGGGAAAAGAAATATTTAACTTTAGGTGGTTCTAGCCTTCCAACTGGGGGAGGAAACTGCCCAGCTCCATCTCCTTCTAACCATCCTGTTCCATCTAAGCAAAAGGGAAAACCTGAGAAACATTTGTGAAGTCCAAAGCTCAGAGGCACAGACACTACAAGATTAAGATATGATCATTAAACTATAGAATGATTCCTCTCCCTACACACCTTACCACCATATTACTAAAAGCCTACTTACTGCACTTCGTTTTATCCAAAACCTCATGTCTGCCTCTCAACAAAAAATGACAAGGCATATTGAAGGCAATAAAATAAAATAAAAAACAATTTGAAGGGATTGAATAAGCATCAGAACCGTCAGATATGGCAGGAATGTTAGAATTATAAGACCGGGAATTTTTTTTTTTTTTTCAAAAGATGACCGGTAAGGGGATCTTAACCCTCGACTTGGTGTTGTCAGGACCACGCTCACCCAGTGAGCGAACCGGCCATCCCTATGTGGGATCCGAACCCAGGGCCTTGGTGTTATCAGCACCACACTCTACCGAGTGAGCCACGGGCCGGCCCTTTTTTGTCTTTTTTGAGACCAGCTGCACAGCGCTCAGCCAGTGAGCGCACCAGCCTTCTCTATACAGGATCCGAACCCGCAGTGGGAGCACCACTGTGCTCCCAGTGCAGCACTCTCCCGAGTGCACCACGGGCTCGGCCCAAGACCAGGAATTTTTAAAACCAATTTTCAATATGCTAAAAACTTTAATGGAAAAAGTAGACAACACGTAAGAAGAGATGGATAACGTAAGCAGAGAGATAAAAATTCTAAGAAAGTATTCAACAAGAAATACTAGATATCAAAAGCACTGTAATAAAAATAAAGAATACATTTAATGGGCTCATTAGTAGACTGGACAAGGCTAAAGAAAGACTCTCTGAGCTTGGGGATATATTAATAGAAATTGCAACAAATGAAAGCAAAGAGAAAAAAGACTGAAAAAAAAGAGCAGAATATCCAAGCACTGTGAGAAAACTACAAAAGATGTAACATATGCATACTTAGAATACCATAAGGAGAAGAAAGAAAGGAAGGAACAGAAGAAATCTTTGAAACAATAGTGACTGTAAATATCCCCAAATTACTGTCAGACACTAAATCACAGATCCAGGAAACTCAGAGAACACCAAGCAGGATAAATTCCAAGAAAAAAAAAATACATTTAGGCATATTATATTCAAATTATAGAAAATCAAAGAAAAAGAAAAGTTCGTGAAAAAAGCCAGAGGAAATAAAACACCTCACCTATAGAGGAGCAAAGAATTACATTGGACTTCTCAGGAATCACACAAGCAAGAAGAGAATGGAGTGAAATATTTAAAGTGTTGAGAGAAAAAACCCCACTAACCTAAAATTCTGTACCTATGAAATTAACTTTCAAAGGTGGAGGAGAAACAAAAACATTAGCGATCAAACAAAAACTGAGAAAATTGGTTGCCAGTAGAAATGCCTTGGAATAAATGATAAAAAATTTTTCAGAGAGAAGGAAAATGTTGCAGGTCAGAAACTCACATGTACATAAAGAAAGAGCACTGAAGAACAAATAATGAAAGGTAAAGTAAAAACTTTTATTTTTCTTACTCTTAGTTAATCTGACAGCTAACAGTCTGAAATAACAACAATGTATTTGATTTTGTGTGCTTATGTGTCTGTGCATATATATATGCATGCATACATATACACATACATACTAATATATATGTAAGTTTATGTATAAGTGAAATGAACGACAGCAATGATATAAGGGATGGGTTAAGGAGGGAGGAATTAGGATTTTTTTTTATTAGAAGGTACTCATACTACCTGTGAAGTAGTATTGCTATTTGAAACTGAACTTAGATAAGTTGTAAATGTATATTACGAACTCTAGAGCAACCACTAAAAGGTTTTTTAAAAAAGACACATAATTGATATGCTAAGGATAGAAAATGGAATCATATAAAATGCTCAATTAAAAGCAAAAGAAGCAAAATGGGTGTGGCAGACAAATATAGGGACAAGGACAACCATTAAAAAAACAGTAACAAATATGGTAAATATTAATCCGACTATATAAACAATCACTTTAAATATCAATGGTCTAAATGCACCAATTAAAAGACAGAGGTTATCAGTGTATCAAAAAAACAAGACCCAACAATATGTGGTCTAAAACAAACTGACTTTAAATATAAATACATGTATAAATTATAAGTAAATAGATGAAAAAAAAATCATACTAACACCAATCGAAAGAATATTGGAGTAGCCATATTAATTTTAAGCAGGGAAGACTTCAGAGCAACCAGAAATCAATAACAAATAATAATATAAATCAATAACAAAAAGATGGCTGGTGAGTGAGTGGGAAAAACACACACTGTCTTTCCTCTGCTTTCACAACACAATCATCAACACAGAAGACTGATTTCTGTGACCAGATGTGTGGGGATTTCTCTCCACTGGCAAGCAAGCCAGCAATTCTTTAGCTAACACTAGGAGGGTGTCCTGTAATTCGATTCTAACTCTAACTACTTGGAGATGGGGTCAGATTGCAAGGGTGAGGGCTTATTCCCCAAGACTGCCCCCCACTTCAGATGCCAGTTGCATCTGAAACCACTGACCAACCAGCTATAAATCAGGGTTCTGACAATCCCTTCTTAGTATTCAGTTAGTTTGCTTGAGTGGTTCATAGAACTCAGAACATATACTCAGGTTTACTGGTTTATTATAAAGGATATTTCAAAGGATATAGACAAAGAGATCCATAGGGCAAGGTATGAGGGAAGGAGCATGGAGCTTCTATGCCCTCCCCAGGTGTACCACCCCTCCAGAAACCTCCATGTGTTTGGCTATCCAGAAGCTCTTCAAACCCTGTGCTATTGAATTTTTATGGAAGCTTTGTTATGTAGGCCTGATTGAAGCACAGACAACTGAATAAAAAGTGTATGATCTAATGGTAACAGACTGGGTGGGGAAACCCAACAAGTCCTGTTTGTTTAGGTTCTTCTTGACCTTTCCATGTAGCATTCCCTTCTCCCAGGCATAGGGCAGGGCCCTTCCTGAAGTGGGGGTCCTATGACCTACAATCAGCTGAGGTAAGTCAGAGAACTTTGTACCATGGGGAGAAAAAGGAGCAGGTGAAAATAGGGCAGGAGAAGGTCAGAGAGTAGCATGAGCCAGAAACTGTAGACAAAACCCAAAATATAAATATCATAATGTCACAGCTGGAAAATCCCAAATTGCTTGCAGATTAAAACCACACTTTTAAATAACACATGGGTCAAAGAAGAAATCTCAAGAAGAAAGGAAAAATATTTTGAACTAAATGAAAATGATAGTACAACTTATCAAAATTTGTGGGATGCAGTGAAAGCAGTGATTGAAGGGAAATTTATAGCACTAAATGCACATATTAGAAGAAAAGAAAGATCTAAAATCAATAATCTAAGCTTTCACCTTAGGAAACTAGAAAAAGAAGAACAGATTAAATCCAAAGTAAACAGAAGAAAAGAAGTAATAACAATCAGAGTAGAACCCAATGAAATTGAAAACAGAAAATCCATTGAGAAAATCAATAAAACAAAAGTTGGTACTTTGAAAAGATCGATAAAATGGATCATGTTTTTAGCCAGGCTAACTAACAAAAGAGAAATAAGACACAAGAGACTAGTATCAGAAATGAAAGAGGGGAGCATCACTACAGATCCTAGTATAGGACGTGTGTCTGGACAAAGGTGCTTCTCTAAAGTTCATTGATTTTCCATTTTCAAAAGCTTGAAAATTTGAATGCCAGAACTTTCAATTTCCTGTTAGTGGTACAATAAATCTCTGAATATTTCCTATTCTTTAAAAATCTATTGACCATCTACATTATGCAGAGATGTCACTGTTTGAGAATTTTCTCCCAACCAAGACATGGATTGGCCTTTTTACATTTCCTAAAGGAGGTATTTTCAAGAAGGGGCAATACTGTTCCTTTGGGGGACAAATGGAGATGTGTGAAAATTTTGGGGGTTGTCACAATTACTGGAGGGGCACTTATAATCATTTTGTATGAAAAATAGGATGTTAAATGTCCTGCTGTATGTAGAACAGTCCAGCACAATAAAAAATAATCTACTCAGAATGTCAATAGAGCCCCTATTGAGAAACCTAGGGCCTAGAGCATGTCATTAATTGAAATGTTACACAGTGGTCCAAAATATGAGATGGGTAAGAACAAAGCCAAGTAATTGAAATGAAATTTTGGTGAAGTACCCAAGAAAATAACAAAGAAAAGAAGGATGCTTACAATTACCCATTGTTATTTAGTGAGATTCTGACTATGCACTAAGATAGGAAACAGAAAATAAGAATTCCTTAAAACTTGTTAGAAGTAATTAATTTATTAAAATACCTAGATATAAAATATATAATCAATTAATATATAAACTCTCAATATAGACTCAGTTAATAGTAGTCCCATGCACCAATAATAATGAGCAAATCAAATGACAATATAAATCAATATAACAATAAAAATACAAATTGTCTAGGAATAGCCTTGAATAGAAACATATGGCATATCTGAAGAAAATGACAAAAGGAAGAAAAATTGAATATTAGGAGACATCCCTGTCCCAGTTAGAAAAATGAAGACTGAAAAGTCATATGTTCAGGTAACTTATTGGTTTATTGCAGTTCCAATTTATGTTCCTTCCTCTCTCTCTCTCTCTCTCTCTCTCTCTCTCTTTTTACATTCTCTTTACAAAATTATTTTTGCATGTGTCTAGAAGAATAAGTAGGAAATTATTGTATAATAAAGAATTTTGGTCTTTGTCTCTGGTTCCAGGAAAACACTAATCCTAGGGCATATAAAAAGCAAGATTAAACACAATAAAACAGGCTCCCTTTCCTGCAAATACTCAGAAAGTTTTAGTATGTAAATGCTAAGAATCTGTAAGAAAGGAATTTAGTATAAAATATTTCCCAAATACGTTTAACCATTTTCAGTGGAACAACTCAGGTTATTTCAACACTGTTGCACACTGTCTGAAGAAAAATTTGTCACATAAGATCCGAACATAATTTTACAACTCCCTGGACAACCTTGAATAAAATCCTGTGATTTTGACATAAATGAGTTGAGTTCTTACCCTGTTTTATTTTTAACACCACTATCCTTATGCAAAGGGAAGAATGTGTACTTCATATTAGTGCCCCATTTATATGTTAAATAATAGCTCAAATATGATGGTGAAAACCCAGTATTTTAACATACTGTCATTCTGTTAATATTTGTAATGTAGTAACTGAGTCGATAACTTTCATGACTTGATTCAGAAAACTACCTATATAAATGCAGAACTGATTATTTATGTTAAATTGAAGGCAAAAATATCTAAATCTACCAACTGATGTGGATAATACATTTTAATGTATTTATACATTATTACATTAGGCCTTTGTTCGTGAGTATTATAGACAAAAACCCAAGATGATGCCTAGAAAACCCCAAATAGTCATTTTACTACAATTGCATTCTCATTTAATTTAATTACTATAATTTAATTATTATTTAACTTAAGGCATATAAATTTACCATCTGGCAAGACTTGGCCTGAGTGCACATAAAACTAATGTGGAATATCATAGCTAGAAAGGAATAGAATTTCTAAACACTGATGATAAGAAATAATAATAATAAGGGTAATAGGTGTCAAAATTTCAGATCTCTATCTTCCTCTTTCTGAAGCAAATTTGGTAGAAGATCTAAGTGACTCTAACAACTCATTCTGTGCAAGAACAACTATTAACCTGCGCTCACCTACATGTAAAGAAAGTTCTTGCCAAATGAGTGCCATCGTCCTTGCTGAAAATGAGTCTAGAAACTTGATTACTATGACCATTGTATGAAAAATCATAAAAACAAAAAACTATACAACAGTTTTTGAAATAGCGATTTTCCCCCCAAAGCCCATTGCTTCTGTCTGGAATGGAAATCTTTTCCTGGGGTTAGAGTTGGTGACACTGGCCTTTCTGGCACAACTTTTGACCCTGTTAATAAATCATTTTCACCTTACAAGGCAATGTACTGTGTAGTTTGATTAATTATCAAGTCCCTTGTTAATTGAGTACTTAAAAATCATCTACAAAACTGAGGGTGTGCAGAAGATATAAGAAGGGGATAGTGCAGAGGGTGTAAGCAGTATAAATTCTTCTATTTTCTTCAGGAGCTTTTATCAAATAGTCAAGATAAGACCAGAAACAAAAAAGAAAACTGTATATAATTAAGGACAAAAATTCTGATATTCCAGGAGCTACAAAAGAAGATGGTGATAAAGAAACTGAAATAACGGGGAAGAAAAGGCCTCTCGGAGAAAGTAAGGTTACAGGTAGGTTTTAAAATTTTTATGAAGCTAGATGGGAATTTTAAATGGAGGTAATGTTAAAAGGAGGCAGAAGAATTAACACAGGACTAGGAAGGAGAACAGTATGTCTGCATTTGAGAATTAAGTTTAAAGACTAGTGGGACAATCAGTTGAAGAGAGAGGATGGGCCTCGAAATCTATGCACAGGAGATTAAAATTGGTGTGGTAAGAATTAAGGAGACACTATAGAATATAGAGCAGAGATTGAAAATTTTAAAAGCCTGTTAATCTAGAATTCTTTACTCAGTAAAAATATCTTTTAAAACAAAGGTGAAATAAAGATATTTTCAGATATACAAAAGCTAAAAGAATCTATCATGAGCAGACTTTTTACTGTAAGAAATATTAAAGGAAGTTTTTTCAGCTGAAGGAAAATGATACCAGATGAAAATATGGGCCTATACAAAGGAATGGAGGCACTAGAAATAGTAATTACATAAGTAATTAGAAAGACTTTCTATGTTATTTTTTAAATGTATTTTTTAAAGTGTCTACAACAAAAACAATAAAAGTGGGTTGCGAGATCTATAACATATTTAGAAGTAAATTGTATGACAACAATACACAAAGGCCAGGGGATATGTAAGTATAGTGTTGTGAGCTTCTTACTCTATACATGCAGTGGTATATATTTAGGGAAAATATGATAAGTTAAACTTTGAACCCTAAAACAACCCTAAAACACACAAACACACACACGCACACACAACACACACATGCACTCAGGCAAAAAACAAAGGGTTATAATTAATAAACCCACAAAGTGAATAAGATAAAATAATAAAAAAATAATTTTTAAAAAGCCAGAAAATGCAGTAAAGGGGAGAAAAGAACATATGAAAAAATAGAAAACTAATGAAAATAGATTTACATTCATTCAACCATATCAGTAATCACATTAATTATTAATGGTCTAAACACTCTAGTTAAAAGGCAGAAGTTCGATTTATAACCCAAAAAAGCAAGATCAAAATACATGCTGCCTGGAAGAAACCCATTTTAAATATACAAACACAAATAGTCTAAAATTCAAAGGATAGGAAAAGATATACCACACTAGCATTAATCACTAATGTTAATATCAGATAATGTAGATTTTAGAGCACAGAATATTACCAGAAACAAAGAGGGCCATTTAATAACGATAAAAAGCTCTATTCATCAAAATGACATAAAATTCTAAATTTTTTTTTTCTCCTTTTTTTTGTCTTTTTTTCGTGTCCGGCAACGGATCGCAACCCTCAGTGTCGTGCCCGTACCGGACCGGGACTGGCAACGGGACCGCAACCCTCGGCATCGCGCCCGCACCTCGCTCAGCCAGTGAGTGGGAACCGGTCTGTATGTGGGATCTGAACCCTCGGGCGGGAGCGCTGCTGCGCTCCCAAGCGGCGCACTGCTACAGTGCGCCACCAAGCCGGCCCAAAATTCTAAATTTTTTACACCTAATAACAGACCTTCAAATTACACAAAGCAAAAACTGATAAAACTGCAAAGGAAAATAGACAAATTCAAAATTATAGTTGGAGATTTCAACACACCTCTCTCAATAGTTGATAGTACAAATAGACAGAAAACTAAGAAGTATATAGAACACTTGAATAACACTACCAATCAACTTAACCTAATTAAAAATTATAGAAATCTCCACCCAGAAACAACAAAATGCACATTCTTTTCTAGTTTACATTAATGATTTACCAAGAAAGACTATATTGAGCACCTTAAAACAGGTCTTATTACACTCAAAAGCATTCATGGTATATATGTTGTGTAACCATAATGGAATTAAATTAGAATCAATAAGAGAAAGATATATGAAAAATCCCAAATGTTTGGAAATTAAATAACACACTTCTAAATAACCTATGAGTCAGAGAAGAAATTTAAAAAAAAAATCAGAAACTATTTTGAACTGAATGAAAATGTGAAATGCAGTTAAAGCAGTACTTAGAGAAAAATTACGGCAAGCAATGGTTATATTTGAAAAGAAAAAAGACCTCAAATTAATAACCTTGGCTTCTACATCAAAATATGAGAAAAAGTAAAGCAAATTAAACTCATATTAAACAAAAGTTATTTATGAACAACTTTATGCTGTTAAATTAAGTTTGGCTCCAAGGTTTCTTCAGACATAGTGAACTATACCCTAACTTGATGTGTAAATAGAAAAACCTACTCTTGTGACCTAACTTGATGTACTAGCAGACTGTAACCTAGTCTTGCAGCAAGTAGCTGAGACTCAGTCAATTACAGGCAGCCAACTGTTCTGTACCTCACTTCCATTTTCTGTATGTCACTTCCCTTTTTCTGTCTATAAATCTTAACTGACCATGTGGCAGTGGTGGAGTTGCTCTGAATCTGTTCTGATTCTGGGGGCTGCCCAATTTGCTGATCATTCTTTGCTGAAATTAAACTCTGTTAAATTTAATTTATCTAAAGTTTTTCTTTCAACAACACCAAAAAACTTAACTTAGATGAAAGGGAAAAAAAAAAAATCACTGAATGTCTATCAACCCTCACTCAAGAAGTAAATAATGGGAATAGCCATTTATCTATTTAAAAAATTCAATTTATAGTTAAAAACCCATCCACAAAAAAACAGGCTCAAATAACTTCTTCAGGGAATTCTACCAAATAGCTAAGGAAGAAATATTGCCAATCCTAATCAAAGTCTTTGAAAAAATTGAAAAGGAAGTAATACTTCCCAGCACATTCTATAACACCAACATTACCCTAATCCCAAAATCAGACAAAGACACTACAAGAAAACTGCAGACTAATGTCTCTCATGAACACATATGCACAATTTCTAAACAATCTGAAATCAACCTGTTTTCTTGACAGAATGTAGTTGCACCATATAGTCTCCCTTTACAGTCACAACTGGTTTATACGTCAATTACCCTCATTTATGCTTTTAGAACTTGCATAGAGATATATCTACCAAGTTTGAAGACGTATTTTGTTAATTTTTTAGTGAAGTTTAATAAAAATAGAGAAAAATGCCTGTTCATAGACCATGGCTCAAAACTTTCATACACAGAACACACCCATGTAACCAGACCCAGATCAAGAGACAGACATCACCTATACTGGAAGCCCCTTGGTGAACCTTCCAGTCACAGCCTACCCTCTCAGATAGTAATCACTATTCTGACTTCTAACAGCAAAGATTACTTTTAAGGCATTTGATTTTACTAGTTAACTTTTAAAAAAGCTTATTCTGGCTTGACAGTCCAAAAATTCGTGTCCAAACATTTTTGAATAATCATTCATTTCATTAAAATATATTTTGTACATATTCCCTCCTATTTATTTACAAATTACACAAATAGTTTAAAAAAAATTATGAGCTACTGTTTCCTAGCACAATATATACCTAAGGCATGGCTCATCATTAATGTAAGTCCATTTTTCTTAATCATAAAATACATTTCCTGATCATTAAAATTTTATAACAGACTTAGCGTATCTAATTGAATCATGATTATTTTTTTCCCTTGGAATGTAGTTATTTTGAAGTGTCTTGATATTTATTTGTGCTTAGTATTAACATAATCTCAATTTGAGTTTTCTATATGACAGAAAATCTTTTTAGGCTATTTGTCCATTTTGTGAGGGTGATTTTAGCTAAAAACTGACTAATATATTTCATAAGTCTATTTAGCTAAACACGTAAGTTGCAATACATCCCATTTTTCTGAGAGCCAGCAAATGATGATCCCACTCAATTTCTTCATAGATGTGAATTAGTCATGGTTCTTCAGAGAAATAGAACAAACAAGATGTGTACATGTATACACACACACACACGAGAAAGATTTATTTTAAGAAATTGGCTCACACAATTGTGGAGGCTTGGTAAATCCAAAATCTGTAAGGTGGGCCCTCAGTCAGGAGACCCAGAAAAGAAGTTCAGCTTGAATCCAAAGGCAGTCTAGTCTGCTGGCAGAATTCCTTCTTACTCTGGGGGTGGGGTGGTCATGGCGGTCAGTGTTTATTCTATTAAGGTCTTCCACTTGTTGGATGAGGCTTACCCCCATTATGAAAGGTAATCTGCTTTACTCAAAATCCACCAATGTAAATGTTTTTTTTTTGTTTTTGTTTTTTCTCCTTTTTGTCTTTTTTACTGACCGGTAATGGGATCGCAACCCTCGGTGTTGCGCCTGTACCGGGGACCGACAACGGGATTGCAACCCTCGGTGTTGTGCCCGCACCGCGCTCAGCCAGTGAGCGGGAACCAGTCTCCACATGGGATCCGAACCCTCGGCGGGAGCACCACCGCACTCCCAAGCGGCGCACTCTCCAGTGCGCCACCGGGCTGGCCCACCACCACCAATGTAAATGTTAATCTCATCCAAAAAAAATACCTTTACAGAAACTTCAGAATAATGTTGGATCAAATGTCTGGCACCTTGGCCCAGCCAAGTTTACATAAAAAATTAACTATTATACTGTGAAGTTCATCTTTCTGGCTACAAGTCCCCCATGCCTTGACACATTGACCAAATGAGGACTCCAGGTTTCAAAAAGTAATTATGTCTTATTTTTTAGATTTAAAAATGATACATAATGAGTATATGAAAATAATAAAACAAGTATTTTTAACTGCATATAAAATTTGTAGTATTGTCTTCCAGTCACAATAGATTATCTTTTAGTATCCTACAGTAGTTTCCTTCTAAATGATGCAAGAATTTTTAAAAAGAAGTATTGGTACGAGTGAATAAGGTCTTAGTTTAAATAACTTGGTAAAATAAAACCTTTTGTATTGACTTGCATGATCATTCCAAATATTGTTTTCTATTTAGTTATTTTATTCACCTTTACATGGCCATTACCTACACTATACTTTCAAGTTTCTTGGAACCTAACAATTCAATCAAATGATCTGGAAAGTCATTTAACTCAGGGGAAACTAAATTCTCTATGAAATATAACTGCATCCTTTTATAAGATAGAAAATACTCTGTTGTTTAAGTGCTTTATGCATTGTATTTCTTACATAAAGTTGTTCAGAGAAGTCTAAGATTCATTCATATTTGGCCAATGGACATTTTTAGGCCCTATATTTTAGATAAGTAAGAATCTGCTCTTTGAATTTCTTAACAAGAGGAAATGCATCTACCTCAAACAATTGAGTTTTAACAAACTCAGTTTTATTTTTACCAGGATTTTATTCTGAGAAACAGCTAGTACCATTACTTGCTTTGTCCTGCTGGCTGATTCAGCTTCCCCTTTGTGCCTATAATAGTGGAGAAATGCTATAACCTAGACCACAGTTTTGGTTTACATTTGGGCTCCTAGAATTTCATTGTAATAGTTTTGTTTGGCATCCGAAGTCTCGGTAAGTCCCAGTTTATAGTCCCCCTTAATTGAATAATTACAAGTCACCGCATTTCCATAGTCCTTGCCAACATTTTTTCCTTTCAGTGATACTGGAAAGTAGGTTTTTTCTGCGGGTGTTTGTTTGCCGAGGGCATTTATTACCGACTCTGATTGGGCCACATTTTCTTCAGCTGGTTCCACTCATAGTCAAGATCTTGACCAGACCAGTTGTTTTGTTTGTTTAAGATTCAGAGTTGTTGTTTTTTGCTTCGTTAATGTGATTTCATGATCTGGAAAGTTTTACGGGAATTTTTAAAAATTAACTGTGAGATCTTTTGAAAACCAGAAGTGTAGCAAAAATAACTTCACTCGTCGAAAAGCAGAATAACACATGTTAAAAGCTCAGACTTTAGACTCTTGGGCCAGACATATAGATTTGAGTTCTGGCCTCACAACTTACTAACTTCTCTGTGCCCTTGTTTGCCTGGTGAAACTAATGGTAACTTAGCTTGAAAGGTTGTTGTGAGTAATGCTTTACTTTACACACAATAAATTCTGAGTGTTTTTTATGGAGTGCTGGGTATACTCTGTCTTTACAGTAAGTACTTTAATAAAGCAAATCACTTAGATAATTAGTAAACTCTATAATAGGTTAGTTGAATTGGTCAATGGGACGCTGCAATTTCCATACAAATAGATAATTCCTTTAATTCAATGGTTTTAAATTTAGATTCATTAAGGAAGTTTAGTGGTTTTTCTAGGAATAAATACTTATCATGAACCTAGGTGTCTCTAAATTAGTCAGGTAAAATGACGGTTCACTCTTAAAAGTCATTAATTCTAAATTAACATATTTTATCAATTTAAAGGACCTTTTTTTTCATATTTTAACATCCCTATTAGGATACATTTTACAACCTGTGACTGCAGTCACAGTTATCCAGACTTCATGCAAGCATTCCCGAGCTCAGTGTAGTTTTCACATTCTCATCACTTCAGTTGAGTTAAATGCCTTGTGAATACTATGTGTTGAATTTAAATGCCTTTCTTTTTTTTTTTTTCCTTTTTGTCTTTTTTCGTGACCGGCAATGGATCGCAACCCTCAGTGATCGCAACCCTCAGTGTCGCGCCCGTACCAGACCAGGACCGGCAACGGGATCGCAACCCTCGGTGTTGCACCCGCACCTCACTCAGCCAGTGAGCGGCTGGTCTGTATGTGGGATCCGAACCCTTGGCGGGAGCGCTGCCGCGCTCCCACCAGTGCACTGTAGCAGTGCGCCACCGGGCCGGCCCTAAACGCCTTTTCAAATGCCTTTTTAAAAATTACAGTATAACTGAGCATTAAAACAAAAAAGTTTTTGTTTCTGCAGAAAAGCATGGAAACAGAGCAGTTATCAGAAGCAGACATTCATCTTGGAAAAATAGTCATGCTTTCACTTTTTCTTGCAAAGCAACAATCAAGTGTTCTATGGGGCCTGAGAAAGGATGGTGCTTACAAGCATAAAAAGTTATGATATGGCTTTCTTCTCAAATACATGCAACTGTCCATAGACACTTTCTAGTAAGGTCAGTAATTTGGGGGGAAAAAAAGCCCTGAATAATATTGGAGAAATCTTTAAAGAAATGCCAAGTCTTCAGTCCTTTTAATGACACAGAAGGCAATATTGTGCAGAAAACACAGACATCAACAACTCTAAGTTGAAAAGTGAATCAGAAGCATTGAACTACAAACATAAAGAACTTTAAGAAATACCCTTATTAATTGATTTCACTAATATTTTCCTTTTATATCTATACAAGAATAATATATGATTTTTTAAAAAATTATGCTAAAAGTCTTACACAGCCCTTTCAGTAAATATAAAATAAAAAACTGATACATAGGCATTGTGTATAGCTTAATTGGTAGCATTGTTTTCTTCTTGTGTCATTTAAAAATAAGAGCATGTATTAAATTGATGGAATCATATTCGATAAAATATAAGCATAAAAGTAACAGTAAGAACCTATCTGTGGTAAAAGACCTAGTTGTTTTAATTTTTAATCCATCCACAGATATTTTGTAAAGTATAAGAAAAATGAAATTTAAAAAGAAATAAAAATATAAGCTAATTCTGGGCCGAGCCCATGGCGCACTCGGGAGAGTGCAGCGCTGGGAGCACAGTAACGCTCCGGCCGCGGGTTTGGATCCTATATTGGGATGACCGGTGCTCTCACTGGCTGAGCAGGGTGCGGCCGATCTCAAAAAAATATATATATATATATTTATTTATTTATTTATTTATTTATTTATTTATTTATTTTTATTTATATTTATATAAAAAATATATATATTTATATAAAAAATATATATATATAATTCTTTAAATTATTAGATACAACAAATGTAAAATTACATTGTTAAATTGCTCTAAAAGTTTTGTGGTGCCTACTCCCACTTCCTGAACTTGCTTTGCCCTGGACCAGTAACAGTTAATGAACCAGCACAGTTTGTGGATCACACACTGAGCATCACTGATCTTCGCTGCTACAGAAGTGGCTTAATCATTGCACTGTCAAATAGTCCCACGGATGGCTGGTGAAGTATAGAAAAAGATAAAACTTAGTTTTCTTTCTTACATACTCAGCATGACCTCTTATATTTGTGTAATATTTTACAGTTTATAAAATACTTGCCCAATAAAGCCTTCCAGCCAAGGAGGCTGTATAAACTCGGGCTTTGATTCACTCTCTCTACTCCAAACACGTATATAGATTGTTAGCACTGAGACCAAAAAGACATAGTCCATTTCAAAATCAAAATCAAGATCAACTTTTATTGGACAGAAATGCAAGACAAAGAGCAGGGACAAAGCCAGAAGCAGACAATAGTGAAGGCGAAAGACAGCTCCTTGCAAGAAAACATTGGAAATACTCAGTCCTCAAAACAAGAAGCTGGAATGAGGCTTCTGCCCTTATGAAAGGAGGTGGACAAAAACAGCCTCTGCCTCAAAGTCTGTAAGAAGCTGCGAGTGTGAAAAGGCGAGTGCAAAAACACCATTTTATGACCAGCCACTGAACCATGACCACACCTCCTGCCAGGTCTGGCGTGGACCACCAATAGCCTCAGCTATCAAAGCACTTTTGTCCATTGGTTCAGATGGTCCTCTCAACTGCCCCAAAGAACAACTGGCTGTGTAGCATTACTCCTATTTTACAAATGAGAACATCGAGGCTCACTGAGGTTACTTAGGATCATGCAGCATTCAATCAAATGTCAGAATCAGGACCAAGTCTCTTAGCCCTGTGCTAAGTCCAGCCTACTTTGTATCACAAAAACCCAGTCTGAGTTGTGTAATAAAGTTGAAGTTAATAGAAGCACTAGTAGAAAACTTGTTCTTTACTTGCAAGTTTAGATATTTTTAAATTAAAACTGAATAGGTATTATAATTTGTGGCTCTTATAATCATTTTCCCTCTCATACCAAAGAATGTCAGTTTTTATGAAAAAGTTTCAACAATAGGGAGAATGCATAAACTTTTGCCTCTTACAATTTACTATATTGGTTCCCATCTGGTACTATCAAACTCTAAGCTACCAGCAGTTTTTCAAAGAAAGGGGAAAGAGAGAGTCTTCATATTTTATTAGGTGGGGAGAAACCACTAACAACACGACCCAATGTCTAGGCAGGATTTCAGAGAGCTGTGAAAATAATTGAAAACTATATGCCAGCATACATCCTGGAATTTCCAAAATAGTCTCAATTTCATATAACTTTACTTCTAATACTTCTAATTAATTATGCTTACCAGATTATGAATAAATGAGATTTAATTCTAATACCTTTGTAAGATTCGGTATATCAATCAAGAAACAAAGCAGGAAAAAATATTTAGTCAGATCTTTTAACCTGATTTTTTTTTTTTAATTCAAAAGCTCTAGGCCACATTTTAAAAAGAGCCCTGAAATCAAAGTACCACCCAGTGTGGTTTGTGAGTCAGGCTTGAACAGATGTAGAAATTAGTACAGGAAACACAGTTGTAATAGTGAGCATGGTAATCCTGTAAACTAAAGCCACCGTCACCTTGCCCATGTTCCTAAAAAAAAAAAAATTCCCTCTGAATTAACCTTATTCCTTGCATTTTCCCATTTGTCTGTTAACAAATATAAAAGTTTTGGTCCTCCAGTCTCCCTTTCTCTATCTTCACCAATTGCCCAAGTAACATAATACAGTAAAGTATATAATATAATACTCTAAGTGACTTCAAATTTTGTGTAGGAGTTTGTTAGAACTTACAGAAAATATGGTTATGCTTTTTAATTTAAAAAGTAAATATAAGTTTTTTCCTTTATTCTTATTTGATGCTTCTTCATTCTTATTCCAACAAGACATTAAAAGCCATATTTACCATCAAACTTTAGGTGTATTGATATGTACATACTTCTTGCATACATGTACTAGTTTGCGTAGCCTTATGCAACACATGACATATAATTTTTAGTTTACACTTCAAGGATAAGAGAAGTTATATGGTCATTCCAGAGCACACAGCAGAAGGGTTGGAAATGAGCACATATTGATTCCTTGTACTGTGGATTAGATACTAGAAATACTTACTCTATCTTCTTCAAAACTGATCTGAAGCATCGTCCTTAACTCTGAAACCCATTAGGGAAAAACTTCACAGATATCAGGCCACTTAAGAATAACTCATGCTTTGGGACACTGTTTTTTTCAAGGCTTTAAGACTGGATAAATAACAAAGAGATTATTAAAATGTTGAGTTTACCTCTTAACAATTAAGAGTATTCAAAAACAAACCACACGATGCTTATAATTTACCTGTTAGACCAAGCACTTATAGATTGAGGTTTGCTTTCTTTTTTTATTCTTAATTTCCAAAATGGGAATTCACCACCTCATATAAGAGGCGGAAACATGTTTTTTTGCTTTTCCCTTTTCTTTCCTTACAGCATAGCTTTTCACAGAATTTTGGTATGTACAGCCCATTTTCAAATTCCATTTGGCATTTGTGCTTATAGATGAGAGTCGTAAAATAAAAAAAAGATGAGGGCAGTTATGACAGAGGCTTATAACCAAAGTAATGGCTGAAATTAATGTGTTTCTAACTGTGTAAGCACCTAAGTGATGCTTAAAATCCTTCTCTGTGTAAAAGAGAAACTCACCAGAAGTCACTCAGTGCTAGTCCTTTCCTGATTGAAAATGATGTCTTCAAGCTTGCAGAGAATATCCGGCTCCAAATAAGCTATTAATTACACTGTGCAGATACTTATTTACAGTTTGGTGGTTGGCATATGTGTCTGGATTCAGGACTTCTATTGCGTTAAAAAACACTTAGCAGTGTCTGTCAACTGACATTTATAGATATATTATTATCTATTATTTCATAGATTTGAAAGAGAAACTCAAAAAATCTTTTGTCAGACTATCTCATTTTTTGGAATTCAGTAGCTCTATATGACATTTGAAGAAGAGCCCTTGAATTAAGTACAGGAGTTAATGGATTAAGGCATTTATTTGAGAAGTGCTTATTGAATACCTCATGTGTCATACACTCTTTTGGGTGCCGGTGATGAGACAGATAGGAAATGATTTATATCCCCAAAGATTTAAAAGAAAGAGGGCCACATAAAAAGTAAATGTAACAAAGCTTTATGGGTGCTGTAGGAGAAGTACAGTATATGGAGTACAATGGGCTCACAAAGGAGGCTGTGGCTGACAATTGGGTAGGGCCACAAGGAATCAGGATGTTGGCCCACTGAGGCGGTGAGGCTTGGATTAAGTCTAGAGAACGTGTTGGTGTTCATCAGAAAGTAAGGTGGCATGGGTCCCTGAAGGACAGTCACTTGAGTCAAGGCACAATGGTGGGAAACAGCAGTATGGTACATTTGGAGAACTCTGGTATGTCATTGTGACATAAGTGTTAACATACAAGAAGAGCTGGATTCAGTGAGATACAAAGTTGAAGCAGAATGCATGAACCAGAGTAGAGAGTCCCTTGTATAACAGCTCACAAATTTAAGCAAAATCCTATTAATAAAGGGCAACCTTTGATAAAATCTAAAAGAGTAGGGATGCCATCAGATTTGAAATTTAGAGCTAAAGGTCTCGGGGCAGTGTGAGAACAGACTAGAGGTGTTAGATAAGGGACAGGGACCAATATAGCAAGAGTCTAAATGAAAGACACTGAAAATCTGAATTAAGGCAGCAACGGTTGGGGTGGACAAGGTGACACAGAGGAGAGATATTAAGGAGGCAGAATTCGAATAACTTGATCACAGATTGAATGAATCATTGGATGGATGGATGGATGGATGAAAGGATGGAGGGATAGATCAATGTTTGCTGATCCAATCTTTATGGCCTATTATTATCAATTAAATTAATTTATAAAACTCCTGAATTTGAAAATGAATGGCCATGGGGAAGGGTGATATTTCTAAATTTAACAACCACATACTTAATAGCCCAGGTACTCACTCAGCTTCTCAACACTGAACCAGGGCAGGAAATACCCTTGCTGTACCAGGAATTGATGCCTTAATTGTTGGATCATAGGGTGGTCTGAGTGACTCAGGACAGTGACTATTTACTAAACAAGCATGGGACATTTCAGCAATTTAACAGAGTATTGCTGAATATTAGCTCTGGCTGTGGTGGAAAGCAAACATAGCAAGCCCCAGAGAAATGTACCCATTTCTAAACAGGACAATAACCATGTAAATTCATAGGAATCCTCTTCTATGCATCACCAAACACTTTCTACCAGCTAAAGGTACGGCGAAAAAGAAAAGAGTTTGAGAGCCGAGAGATCTACATTGGCATTCTTGCTCTGCTCTTTAATATTTTATGACCTCAGGCAAATATTTAACATTTCTGAACTTCATTATTTTTCTTTGTAAATGGAACCAATAACATTTACCCTACTGCCTCCCAGGGATGACGTGTGGATCAAGTAATATGATGTATACAAAAGAGCTTTGTAAATTTTGAAGCTCTCTGTAAAAGTTGGTTATTGTTACAATATTAATGCTGTAACCTGAGTTTCCCTAAGTGTCCTCAGGCTGTGGAAGGCTTAAAGACATAGGAATGATATTAGATAGTTCTTGTTCCCCCCTGCATGCCCAGGAGCTCAGCCTCTGCAACATTCTCCTGAGGACTTACCAGAGCTCTTAAAGCAATCCAGCTTTCACCTTCAGCACAACTTCTGCTGGGCACTGCCATCTTGGAGGGCACATTGCTTTCCTGATTCCAGTGAACATCGTTTTTGTGGTCGTCTCTAATCATACAGATCATTGCTACCACTGTGTTTTCTCAGCTACTGCATTGCCCCACCAGGTGCCCAGCCACTTCCTGCTGGGAACTTCCACCAGAGCCCAAACTAAGGTCTAGGGGAGGGGTTCTCAACCATGGCTGCACACTAACTTCTTCTGGGAGGAGTCTTAAAGCCCTCCTTTAGTTAGAGCCCAGGCATCAGTATTTTTTAAACCACACAGGTGATCCTGATGTGTAGTGAATGTCAAGAGCCACCCTGTGGGGTGGGGGAGTACCTGTCTCTCCCCTGTCAAGTTTCACCTGGTAAAGTGGCCACACAAACAGCATGTGACCCTGGCTTAGAGACACTCCCTAGAGCCTTGGAAGAAATACAGAATCACAGAAACAACTACATTAAATGTCTCTTCATTTTCTAATCTGTGGTGATTATATATAATCCTTCAGGTATGAGAAAATGCTGTTTCATTCTAACATGATTTTTTTTGGTTATTTTATCTGTGTATTTTGTAATGTAGTACATAAATAAGTAGATATGTGAATATTAATTGTGCATGCTCAAAATATTTTACTTATAGGTATGTGGGATTAAAGTTTTATAGAAGAAGGCTATTGTCTTTCTGGCATTTATGACATTGTACAGTTTCTTACTATAAAATTGACATAATTTTTTAATCTAAAAAAATTCCACAACACATTTAACAGTCTCACATATAGACAGTTAAACCATAAAGTGGTTGAAGTTCCTAATACTAAAAGTACTAGTAAAAGCCACAAGCTTAAAAGGGATTCTTTTTCCTCTGGTTAAAGTGGTCTCCTGATGTCAAGACCAAGGGTTTTTCTGTTTTGTTTTGTTTTAATTAAATATTATATATTTAAATGCGAAATATTAGTATACATATAAAGAATTTTTTTAAATTGTGAAATAAAGATAATAACTTTAAAATTTCAGAAAGAGAATTATTCACACGTTTTCCATCTGATAGTAAAATACAAATCTGTGTTTTGGCCAAGTGGAAGGCCTCAACCATGACAATTTTCTCCTTTCAGTACAACTCTGTAAACAGCATGCTCCTTAATTAAGCAACATCAAAATGCACATCTAAGTCACTCATCTCTACTACATTTCTGAGGGATTAAAAAAGGGCTGTAATTACTAATACGAGTTCCCTGCAAGTAGTTTTTACACATACACACACAAACACACACCCCTTTTTCGTTCTATACTGTGAATTATTTACCCCACTGTACAAGATAAGTTATTAAAGCAAAGCAGTTATAAGAAGTCTGAGTGGTCATATTATAAAAACTTTGAATTTTATTGGAAAGTGGAAAAAACATTTCCTGTGATTCTCAAATCAAAACTCCCTTGGGCCCCATCACAGGGCCTTTCAAAAGCAGTTCTCGGCCTTGAGATGAGGAAATTTTTCCCACATAAAAACCTCAGCTCCGCTTTGTTTAGGAAGTGATGACTGAAGTTTCATTCATTGGATCACATGGCCCGGAAACACTGTGCCAGCTTGGATCTACTTCAAGTTTTCATGATAAACTTGGTGTGTTTTAATTCAAAGATGTGGAGACCTGTTGGCAACTCTTTGAAAACATTTAGCAAACTATATTAATGCTACCTTCAGACACTTCATTTATAACCTGTAAGAATTGCAGCTCTTTTCCCTTGAGTCCATTTTTTTTCTAGAGAATACTTTTCTTCTATTGTATTCTATGTCACAGGGAAAATAATTTTCTGTAACACATACTCATTAATTTTCTTTTATCTAAATATCTGCTCAAAGAAAGTTGTGTAAACTCTTCATGCAGCTATTTATATTAGAATGTCAAGTTCCTTTTTAGATTTAGCTAATGGGTCAGGAATGTAAATTGGATTTTGTTTTCTAAAAATTATTCATTTTAGATCTTTTCAATTTTATTCCAAGCTAAGTCTCTTTTTTTCCTCTGGTGATCTTAGAAGGTGGACTTTTTGTTAAACTCCTCCTGCTTATGTATTACATATACGAGGTATTTTATTTCACATTGTAATCACCATAGCCAACAAAGTCACCCCAAGTCTTCCTCACATATGTGCTCCCTTGATAAGAAATTATAACAAAAGAAGAACATCAAAGATTGTGCTCTTAGTAAACAATGAATTCAAATTAAAATAAATCCCTCTTTGGTAAGTCTATCAGTAAATAGTACAGTAATTTTTTTTAAAAGATCAGTCAAGGAACTGTTAACTTTCTTCACTGAATCTATTTCCAAAATGTTTAATATTTAAGCAACGTTAATACTTAAATGGGGCTGGCTGGTTAGCTCAGTTAGTTAGCGCTCAGTGTTGATAACACCAAGGTCAAGGATTCGAATCCCCAAACAGGCCAGTACCAAAAAATAAAAATAAAAATAAAGTAAAATTAAGCAATAACATTAAGGGAGGAGAGCCTACTGGAAAGTAGAGTGTAGATATGGAATCAAACAAATATTGCAAAGACATAATGAAGCCAAGTATTAAATAACCTGCAATAGTTAATACCTATAGCAAAAGTGCCAAAAATAGGCCAAGACGGAAAAAGAAAAAGTATCTTGCATCATTTTAGTACAAGGAGCAGGGGCAAAAACAAAGTGGCAGCCTCTGCAAACAACATCCCACTCCTCACTGGGCTAGTATTGTGTAGAGAAATGTACTTTAAACTATAATTTCATATTTTCACTGATCTTTTTTTCATGTCAAGGATATATGCACATGTGACATAAGGGTGTATAACTCCAGAAACTTAAGGAAGTAGTGTATATATAAAAATGAAACTCTAAGCAAAACATTCATGAAGAAAAAAATTACCAAAATACACATTAGTCAATCACAGAAGATATATTGAACGCCATGTATTAAACAAATAAGCAAGCTAAATAATACCAACAGCATATATCGGAGAGCTACCAACCCCCATTCCTTTTTGATTAGGTGCTACCTGCTTCATTCCTTCCTCTCCCTAATCAGTCATTCTCCTTTCCTCCTTTTCATTCAACAATGCTGATTGGGTGAGAAAGCCACCCTGTCACACCAACCAAGGCCAACTTCTAATTAGTCCCATCCGGTTTTGGCTGGATTGGGGAATTTGTGCACTAGTCTCAACGTTGCCAGAAATTTCACCTTCTCAAGATGCAAGGCCAACCTCTCACCTCCCTGCCCTTATTTTACTGCTGAAATCTCCATCCACAAGAGAACATGGGTCGCATGTTTCATACACGACGCTGCATTGCACATGCATGCTCACCCCCACTTGCATATGCATAAAGTAACCCAGCCCGTTAAATATGTATCAGTTTTCCTCGCTAGATCCTTAAAAGCTCTAACCTCCACCCACTCAGAGAGTTTGGTATGGGTTGTGAGACTAGCCTTGCTCCTGGCTTGCATAACCCCAAATAAAACTCCTGTCCGAAGGGCTCACACCACCGGTTTTTTCCATTTCCTTCTGCATATACAAAAGAGAGGGACCTTGCAAGTGTTTACCTGGGACAGCAATTCTAAAACTGTGGTTTAGTTATTCAAATTAGTTACTTTGGCTTCTAACAGTAAGATATTACCAATAATGAGAATTTGGCAAGCATAAAATAAAGGAGAAAATATTCTATTCATGCTTTCACTGGATGACTGAATAACAGAAGAGAAAAAAGACACCAAGTCAGGCTGATTTGGACAAGAAAGAAAAACGGAAGAAAGATATATAGCAATGTACAAATATTTGAAGGGTGATGGCAACAAATTACCTTTAATTATTATTATAAAGTATTTGCTCTATTATGATGGATTTAGCTTCAAGCAGAGGAGGAAACAGAACTAATCTTTGTTCAGCATCTACTATGCTCTACTATCTCGATTCAAATTTTATGGTAACTTTGCAAGCTAAGGGCTGTTATCTCCACTTAACAGATAAAGAAACCAAGGCTTAGATGGGCTAACAACTTGTCCAAGTTTGCTTAGCTAGGAAGCAATGAAGATAACATTCAAATCCAGGTCTGTCTGGCTCAAATGTCATTCCTGGGTATCCTCAAAGGTGCCAAAAGGTAAGAGGAAGTGGGGTCTAAAGAATTTGGTCTTGGATCACTGCTCCTTCTTTAAACAAAATAGTTCCACTTGTTACTTGTTTTGTACTAGAAATCTGTGTGAGATTTCAGTTAAAGCAAACAAATGAAATCTCTCCTGAAAAAGCTTAAAACAGTCTGCTATGCAATGTGCCTTCCAATCTAACTTTCAGAAGTTCTAGACTAAAAAAACCTGTGAAAGACAAGAGTATCCAATTGAGACTTCCTCTGGAGATGTTAAAGCAAAAAAATGGACGATTGTATTTTGAGAATGAAGCATATTTCCTTTTCTTCCTTAAAGTACAAGAACATAAGAGATTATTATCCAGATGCTTTCTGGATAAGGATGACAAATTTAGGGCACCCAAGCCCTTATCCTTTGTGGTTATTTAATCACCACTGGACTCAACTGAAGTCTTAGAATGGTTTTCAACAGAGCACCCCCAGTCAACCAGTCAATCAGAGACATGAGAACTATTTCATTTTATTTATATACCATCCTTTCCCAGAAAAGATTTAAGAAGACTGTTTCTTTGTAAAGGAGATTGTCCCAACCCGCGGGATATTCAATGCAGACCCTGAGGGGGGAGTGGGAATGGGATGGAAGCAAGAGATGTGAGAAATGGAGACAAGACAGTATTCTGATCAAGTCTCGTTTATTGGTTTGAAAGTTACAGCTTATATAGGGAAAAAGCAGGTATGCTGCAAAGGGTCTGGAATGTAAAGACATGATAACATCTTGAGGCGAAATAAAGACAGGACATTCAAAGTAAAGGTTGCTGCCCAGAATGTTTATGGTTAAACAGTTTCTGGAGAAGGATAAAAGGTCACTAGCAAATTAACTTGCATAGCCAGGAGCAAGCAGTTTCTGGCACAAGCAGATTACGAGGCAACTGTAATATAAGCACAGCCACACAAAGAGAAGAGTGGGGCTGCTCGCTCCCAACAGGAGATCTTTAATTAAATAAATAAATAAACCCAAAACCATAAAGGAAAGAATAACATATCCTGAAGAAATTTACCTTTCCTTAGAATTTTAAATTATGTCTTCAACCTTGAATTTTCAAAATAAAAATGTTTCAGTTTTTTCGCTGTGGCCAGTGAAAACTATTAACCACAGACACTGGGCTGATGTCACCCTTGCTCCATTCACTCCCTGTGACCCGTAACCCTCCCCTGTTTCCCTTCTGCTCACTGCTTTCATTAGTCTCTGTTGAGCCACTTAGCTCAAGCTAAATGGAAAGAGTAAAAGAAAGAGGCTTTCTTTAGCCTTCCTGCCAACTTGCAGACATAAAGCCCCTCTGGAATCACAAAACCCACAGGTTATTGCACTCCATGTCTCATAGGTGCAGTCAGAACAGTGTTAGCATGAGTACCAATTCTAAGAGCACTTTTTATCAGGGCATGATTTATGCTGTAAGTGGGAAGTGTTAGGAAAAGCAAGCATTGCACCCCCACTCCCATCCCCACCCCCCATCTTATTTGCATGTTCTCCAGGATGAGGACGTGTGGGGCATCAAGATCCAAATAACAGTGACGGAGAGTTTGCTTAGAAATGTAAAGACTGGGCCAGCCTGGTGGCGCACTGCTACAGTGCGCCGCTTGGGAGTGTGGCGGCGCTCCCGCCAAGGGTTCAGATCCCACGTACAGACCGGCCACTCACTGGCTGAGCGAGGTGCGGGCGCAACACCGAGGGTTGCGATCCCGTTGCCGGTCCCGGTCCGGTACGGGCGCGACACTGAGGGTTGCGATCCATTGCCGGTCACGAAAAAAGACAAAAAGGAAAAAAAAAAAAAAGAAATGTAAAGACTGAAGAGGGGAGGAAGAGTGTTTACTAAATCTGGGAGTCAGAGAAAGTGACAAATACTATTCTCTCCCCTCCTATTGCAAGAAGATATAAAACAGGCTGGGGTGTTAGAAACTCTTGTTAAATGAAAGAAAAGAATTTTAAAAACTAAAAAGTTTGGTGGATGGTGGAGGCAGATTTTCTTCATTCTACCTTTAAGGAGTGGAGTTTTGGATGAAGGGAATTTGTCTAAGACATTTTCAAGCTTTCAAGAGACTTTATGGGCTTGAGGAGGTGGGTAGAAAGGAAGGAAGGAAAGCTGTGTGTGCTTTCAAAAAGCCACAGAAGGTTTAGATGGAGAAGCTGGACTACTGGTGAGAGAGTCAGTGGGGGCCTTCAGATTTTTGTCTTGCTCATCCAGTACAGTTTGCCATTAGGAGAAAAGGTAGATTTCAGGAGAATTACTCAGCAGAAATAGGTCATCCGGCAGAAAAAGCCACATTATGCTGCAATCACAGCAAAATCTTATTGGCTTAAAACAACAATGTTGTGTTTCTTGTTCAGTCTCCATATCCACTTACTTTGTTCCTAGTATTCACTCAGGGAGCATGCACCATTTCAAATGTACAGATGATAGAAAGAGAACTCTGAAGGTTCTCACACTGGCTATTAAATGATTGCCCTGGAAGTTACACATGCTACTTCTGCTCACGGTTTATTATTCAGGACCAAGGTCCACAAAGCCACAGCGGGGACAGAAAGTATGAACCCATGGGCTCAGAACAGGAGATGGGGACACTAGGTGAACAGCACTAATAACGACCTTCAGAGGGCATCCTCATGTTTCTCAAGGACCTACACAGTCTGATGGGGAAGAAAGGGGAAGAAAATTCACAGCAGTGTTTCTGCTTGTGTGTGCAATTATAAAAGTGACAGATGACATAGTTAACCTTGAAACGACCTGATTCATCATTTCTGGCACGTACTGATAAAGTTTACGAATACCTGGAGTACCTAGGGAGTTTTATATGTATATTTAAAGATACAGATATAGATATAGATGTAGATGTAGATAATGTAGGAGATAAGAATAAGGGTTAAGAGAAAATTATTTTCCCTCCTACAGATAGGTATGGCAAAGAAATAATAAGATCTCTTTAATGTAAACTGGCTTGGGAGAAATCCACATGGATTTAGTCAAAGGTATATATTATGAAATATCTGCAAATTAAATAAATGTTATTATTTTAAAATAAATGTGAGATCTAGTTAAAACAAATGCGTGTCATTGGGAAATGACTTTCAAGGAGCTTCCATCAGTAAGAAAAATAAAAAATTTATTAAGGGCTATTATTAGAAAGATGATTGAGGTACTGTTTCCTCTTTTAAAGAGTCACAGAGAAGTTGTCAGCTATATTATGACAGTTGGTAAAAGGGAAGATTAGAACTAGGTCTTTATTGTTCTAAACGAAAGTCAGCATTATCTTTCCAAGTCTTTAAGAAAATGATATTTTTAGCATTATTCCAAAATAGTCTAAGGAAAATATTACATACAAAACACCAAATAATCAGATTTACGTTGTATATATTGACTTAAATCATAAGAAATGCAATATATATCAAGCATCTGGCATATCATAGTCAGGGACTTCCAGACCCATTGATGTCTATACTATTGAATTACTGATTTCACGGTCATCCAACTCTTTTTTGGTGCCAAGAAAGGATTCAGTTAGCTTGCCATAAAATTTTATAATAAATTCATGTTTGGAATACACTTTAGAGAGGTTAAAAAATAATTTCAGTTTAAAAAATAATGGGTGCTTTGTTAATGCATCTAACATCACAAAAGACACCTTGAGTATTATTGTCCATTTTTGCTTTACTCACATTTTGTTTTCTATTCTAAGGATAGTAAATTGGGTAGGTTGAGATATCAATTAGGATTGTTGATTGCAAGTAACAGTAAAAAATTCCAAATAACATAAGTAGGAAAGGAATATATTGAGAGGATCACAGGTAGTACAGGTAGAGAAGCCTACACTAGGCTTGAAAAAGAACAGAAACCAGGGCATCAGAAGTTAGACCAGGATGTAGGAGTTAACTGGCTATCATGGATGAAGAAGCTCCAACCATTTTTTAGGATTTTGCAACACTTTGCTCAAGAGTCAGCATACTGGAGCAGATACTGATCAGCCTACTTTAAGTCATGTTTCCACCTATTAGCCAGGAAAGGTCACAATACCTTTATTGGTAGCACTATAAATCTTGCACCCAGTGGAGAAGAGGTAATTTCCCAAAAAGAATGTGGGTTGTTTTTACTAAGTCAAGTTAAAAGAACGTGATGAATGCTCAGTAAAATAAATACCTACCCTACTAGGGTCTATTCCTAAAAATTTTTTAATTTAACAAAATGTTTAGGAGTGCACACAAACTTCCTCATAAGACTTGTAATGGAAGCTAGATAATGAAGGACCTCGTATGCCAGGAATTTGGAATTTTGCCAAGTAGGCAAAGCAACGCCACTGAAGTGTACTTAAGCATGGTATGACTTGATCAGATTTGTGTTTGTGTGTTTGTTTAACTAATGATGGAAATGTGTGTGATGGATTAAAGGAGTAAACCACAGGAAGTAGGAAGCCTAGTTAGGCAATTGGCAACAATCTAGTCAAAACAAAATTATAGGGAACTGACCTGAGACAATGGCAGTGGAGCTAGAAAGAAAGGAACTGTATTAATTGGCTTTTTCTGTATAACAAACCACCCAAGTCTTAAAGGTTCAAAGCAACTACCATTTATTTAGCTCATTGGTCCTCAGCCAGTGGCGGGGAGGCTGGGATATTTGGCAATGTCTGAAGACATTTTTGGTTGTCACAACTAGGGGTGGAGGTGCTATGGGCATCTAGAAGATGCAGTTAAAAATCCTGTAGTGCACAGGGCAGTCCCCCAAGAATCATCCGTTCCAAAATGTCAACAGTACCAAGGTTAGGGAACCTCGGTTTAGCTTATGATTCTTCAGTCCATCGATGTGGTTTGGGCTTAGCTAGGATTCTGCTGAGCTGGGCCATGTTCAGCTGATCTCTACTTGCTGGTTCATACATCTGTGGTCATCGGGTAGGTCGTTGGGAGCTGGCTAATCTAATGTGGCTCCACTGGAACAACTCTCTGATCCCTGTGGTTTCTCATTGTCCAACAGATTGACCAGGAATTGTTCAAACAGTGGAGGCAGGGCTACGGAGATCAAGAAATGTGCAAGAAATAGGGGCCCCAGCCTCAGAATGCACATGCTGTTATGTCAACCTCATTCTACGTGTCAGTGCAAGTCACAAGCCCAGCACAGATTAAAAAGGATAGAGAAATAGACTGTATCTCTTGATGCAAGGTCTACAAAGAATTGTGATAATTTCTATAACATTAAAACTATATTGACCAGAGGACCGTGATTAATTAAATTCTGTTTTCAACTACCTACCTCTCCACATAGTTTCCAGAAGAAAATAAAGAAAATATATACACAGAAAGCAAGGCAAGGTAAAAATGACCCATTTTATTTCTATCTGAGGATTTTGACTTCAAAAACCAAAAAAAAAAAAAAAAAAGTTTTGTGAATTATTTGTTTCCAAGAAAAGTTCCTTTTACTAAGCAAATACAACCTTAAAGATCCATCAGAAATACAGAATGAAAGACCTCTTTCTAGTCCACCCCAAAATGTAATATTTTCTCCAATAGGCCACACCTATCAGGAAGAGATGGAGAAAGGGGCATAGGAAGGAAAGGGAAGGAAGGGGAAGGTATGGGGGAGAAAAGGAGAGGAGAGAAGAGGAGCCCTATGGCTTGTATATGGGAAGACTGCCTGGGTGCCTTCAGTAGGCTCCTGAGGGGAAGGATGCATTTTCAGAAGACCTCACCCATGTACACTCTCTTCACGAGGGCAGTGTTGAGTGTAATGCTCCTGACCCCATCAATCTCTAGCAATGTTTTTCCCACAGGAGTGCACAGGCAATGCTCTTCAACCTGATCTGTTCCTCTGGAAGGAGAGAACAGGGAGAAGGAAACTAGCTTTAGCTCCCATTCTCTAGTCAGTTATAAAGTATTAGATGTGGAAGATAAGAGAAAGAAAAAAGTCAAGGATGACTCCCAAGTTTCAGATTGGGCACTTGGAAATGCAGTTTTATTTGGAATGGGAATAGATATTTGAGAGTCTAGGGCTGCCTGGTAAGCTCAGTTGGTTAGAGCATGCTGCTGATAACACCAAGGTCCAGGGTTCGATATTTGGGAGTCCTTCAGCAGAGTTGGTAGTTGATCTTGTGTGTATGAAGAAAATTACCTGTGGAGTATGTAAAGTGAGGAGAGAAGCAAACCAAGAACAGAAGAACCTTAGAAAATATTAATATTTAAGCAAATAGAAAAAGGGGGGGCTTATAGAGTAGTAGATTGGCTGGAAATTTGTAAGTGGAAAATCAGGAAGGGGTATGGGTGTAAAATATCCAGGAAGAAGGAAGTTTCCAAAAGGAGGCTATGACTAAGATAGTCAAATGCAGCAAAGGGTAAAAGAAAGATTAAAAACTGAAATCGTAAGAGCCCACCGCAGCAAATAGTGGTAGACAATTAGCCTTAAAAGAACCATTTTGTAGAACACAGCTTTAAGCAGAATGCTAGCCAAAGAGAAGATTTTTGTAACTTCTTTTCTGTAACAGCATAGCTCTTAAGAAAACACCACAGGACTTAGTGCTCAAGAAGAGCAAGATAATAAGACCTAATCAGTAGCCTACAGAATTAACCACTCTTTCTTTGAAGTCACAGCTGTCCAGGAACAAGGCACCATCCAACTTATAGGAGCCAGATAACACCTACCCAGTTTGTGCAAGCCAGATAACACCTGCATTTCAAGGATGAATTGAAGAGTTACAGAACTGACCATGAAATAAGGAAACCCCAGAGCCTGCAAGATTTCACATAGCAACTTTCCAGTGAGACTAACCTCCCTTTTTGTTGCCCATACTTTTCCCTTTAAAAACCCTGGCTGAAGCTTCTTAACTTCTGAGATAGTTTCTAGCCTGACTGTCTCCTAGGCCTGCTAACGAAGCTTCCATACCTTGCATTAACCTCAGACTCTCAAGTCCTTTGTTTCTAGCAAAGAAAGCAGCCATACTTGGTTGCCAGTTATAAAAATGAATCTTGGCTCTGCCCGTGATTGTGGGTGATCCGGTAGTTTCAGAAGTCAGTGGAAAGTGAGATTAAGATTGCAAGTAAGATTGCAAGTAATGAGTATTATTTTATTGCATAGAGATGGAGGAAGAGCAGAGACATAAAAACACTTGTGGCTGAGAAAGAGTTTTTTATTTAAGGAGATTGGGTATATTTACATTGCACAGGGGGAGAATTCACTGGAGTGGTTGAAGATACAGAAAAGGGGAGAAATCTGATGGAACACTAGTTGAGAGTACACAGAATAAACTAGATGGAGAAGGACATATTGAAGGAGTCTCCTGTAAAGGAAAAGGGAAGTATAACCTGGTCAGTAAAGGAGGTTAGGAATTGTGGGTTTTTACGTGGATAGCTGCTGCTTTCTCTATCAAGCAGGCAATGACCATCTGTGGCCTGGTCTCACATAGGAAGGGGGCATGGGGAGGTGTGGATCAGAGGGCTGGAGGACGGTGATGAATATAATATTAGACTCTACACATGCAATTTCTATTTTATAAAGAATGTGAGGGACTCAGTAAAAAAAATAGTGATGACTAAAAAATAAGCAAAAAATTACACATGTTTAAATGGAAGATGATCGTAACAATGTTTATCTTCAAATATAGGAGATAAACAAGTTGGAAAACATACAAGAACAGAAATGCAATGCATTTATTCTACATTTATTGAATTACAATGCCAGGCCCTCCAAAGAGGAATACAGGGCCCTTCGTGACAGCCATTGAAGAGCTCACAATCTGGCAAGGGAGAGAACCAAACAAATCATTGTAAGGGAAACTAACCACAATAGAGACATGTGGCATTTTGGAAGGAGATGAGGAAGCACTTAACTAATCAGGAGGGGAGGAAGGGAATTGAAGTCAGAGAAGAATTATGGAAACAAGCAGCATTTGAGTTGAGACTTAAAGAAAGGGAGAAGTTCATTAGGAGGCTGGGGCATGGATCAGAAGGGGCATTCCGAGAAATGGGACAAATGTGCAGAGGTGTGCAAAGACTATCAGGAAGAGTCAGGAAGACCATCAGGAAGTCAGATGGGCGGATCAGGAGGCCTCACTGCTCCACCAGTTACTTAAATTAAGAGTCTCATGCTCTACAGACTGACCCAGCCCTGTGCTCCCCAGCTCCTCACACACATTCTGGATAAGAAAATTGTGACGAGAAAATCGGGACTTTTTCCTCCCCTCCTATTCTTGTAAATACTTGGCAGTATTCTCCCTCATACCCAAATTCCTGCTAAGTAATCTGACAAATACTTTTCCCCAGAAGAATCATAGATTAATCACTGCTCTGCATTTAACCCCTTATACAGGTATTTGCATTCTATTCTCATGCTTCTAGACACAAAGCCTTTCTAATAGAGAAATCTTAGGCCCTGAGGAGGGAAAAAAGGGAAGGTAAATGGAAAAGAGTCTCAGCATTTCCTCTCAAATTGTATGTCACATTTTTTGCTCCACTTATACTTTAATGCTGGTCCTGAATAACTGAAAAGGTTGTATTGTGTCTTGAATTTTAAAAGTGATGTAATATACAACCCACATTAATTCAGATGCAACCTTGGACAAATTGCTTTGAACAATTTCAGCCACTAAGCAGGGTTAACTGGAAAATGCTCCATCTCCATGAGGGCAACCTCTGGGGAACATAGTGAATTTGGAATTTTCAAAGTAATTCAAATGTATGCAGAAAAGATGGAGCAAGAAATATGGTTTCTAACAAATTGGTTTAAAAAATGCTACCTGAGTTCAATTTAAAGTGCTACTATTCTAATCTTTCTATTAAAAGATAAAACATGAGAGGAAAATGTTACATCCTTTTCTAACCTTTGCTTGTGCACAGGAATGCAATTTATTTTTTAAAGAGCACAAACATTACTGCAATTCTTCAAAATACCAAGCTTTGAAATCCTCTTAGTTAAAAATAAAGTTTTTGGGGGACTGCCGAGGGTTGAAAAGAAGCATAGATAAATGCATTTTTAAGTAATTATAAAACCTGTTTCATAATGCCCTCACCTGTGTTTGTCAGAGCTAGCAGCAGACAACACTGGCTTCGTTATTGGTTCCATTTATAAAAGCGAGGACACACTCAAGCAGGATTTTAAAACCTAGAATCATGTTTTTCTAAGAATATGAAAGAGAAATTTGAATAATACATCGATGGTTTAGGGTGATACTAAAGGAGTTCCATTACATTTTGTTTTTCACCCATGAGTTCCAGATGTGTTGAGGATCTAAAGATAGAAAAGCAAGACCCACAGGCAACCCACAGGCACACCTGGATCATTTATTATCTTAAACTATGACAATCTCTCTCTCTCTCTCTCTCTATCTCTCACACACACACACACACACGCACGCACGCACGCACACGCACACACTTCCATAAGAATATTTCTGGGTTTTAAGCCCATACTGTATTAAATACCTTTTCATTTTTAAGTGTTAATAGTTATTTCCAGCCACAAAGTAGGTAACATTTCTAGAGTACTCCAGTCCTTATCAGAAAGGACCAGTCAAGATGACTAAGTCTACTATTAGACTTTATCCCTAAACATCTCCATTAAAATGAAAAAGAAATGCATAGCACACACATGTAAATATTAAAAAAAGAAAAAGATGTGTAAAAGAGTAGATGAGCTTGATAAAGAAAAAGGTTTTTTTGGCAGAGATCTCAATTTCTTTGACAAAAGAGGATAAGTATATGAAACTCTTATTAATACAATATACTAAGTTGGAATTTATGATCACTCAGAAAAGGACTGAACCAAAGTGTACACAACTGCGTAGAATTATTAGGAAGTTGTTTCTCTAGGCATGCAAACTCTTTTTAGACATTTTCATCCATGAGAATGCATAACATTGGATGGAGCCTTTAGACAGCATTCTCTCCGCTCCCACTCTCCCACCCCAGCTCCCTTCCCATTCATTTCCTCCAGGCTCCTTAGGCAAGAGTCTTAGAAGCAACCTGGATGAAAGGTTACAGGCTCCTACTCTTAAAGACTCTTTACAAAAGCCACCTCACCCTATGACGTTGTCCCACACTCCACTACCTTTTCAGGTAGTTACACACCCATATTTCCAAAGGAGTTTATACTTTCCTATCTCTTATCATTTATCTCTTCTCATTGTCATCATATGTCATTACTTTCCAACCCCCTTACCTTCTTTCTTTCCCTTAAATGCATGGTGTTTCTTCTGGACTTCTGGGTCTTTTGACCACCGATTCTTTCCTTCTGGAATGCGCTTCCTCCAGATCATCACACAACCTGGTCCTCCTGATTACTCAAGCCTCATTGGTATTTTCTCCTGGTGGCCATCTCTGACCACCCTGTTACATTATCCTGACTTTTTAGCATTTTTTACTGATGCTATCTTATTTGTTTGTTTATTTGTTTATTATCTCTCTCCCCTTCCCATCCCACCCCTGCTACTGCCACTAAAATGGAAGCTCCTCAGTGCTTAGACCAGTGGCTGGGGCATGATAGAAATTCAATACATATTTTTGAATGAGTAAATGAAAGTTGAATGCTTATCTCTCCCATGAGACAGTGAGTTCCTGCAGGGCAGGAGTCATGCCTCATTCATTTTTGTGTCCCTTGTATCTAACATTATCAGTACAGAGAAACATAGTAGGGGTTCAATAAATGACCACCAAGTAAATGATCCATGAATGAATGAATAAATATTGAATAATTATATTTTTATTACACGTGTTAGAAAATGCCAAGCTTAACAGATTAATATCTGCCTAGAGTTGGTTAGACAAGACTGTTTTAGAAAGGGTAACAATGGCACAGGAGCTGTGGGTACTCAAATTTTGGGAGTGGACATGGATATTTTAAATCTTCATAGTTTGTTTTAAGTTGAAAGAGGTTAAGTGATTTACCCATGGTATTTGCTGTGGATTGAATGTCCTCCCAAACTTATTGAAGCTTGATCTTCACCGTAACTGTTAGGAGGGTGGGCAATCCTATTATGGTATTTGAAAGATGGGGCCTTGAAGAGGTGATTGGATTGTGGGGACCATGCCACAGTGAATGGATTAATCCATTGGATGGTTTGGTGGTGGTCGTGGGCATAGTTCTGAGGGCTTTAAAAGGAGAGGCACGAGAAGTTTTCTCTCTGTCTGCTCAGTCATCCACCATGTGACACTCTGTGTTGCCGAAGTCACCACCAAAGAAGGCCCTCACCAGATGTGTTCCCTGGACTTTGGACTTCATAGCCTCTGAAATAGTAAACAATAAATATTGTTTCTGTACAAATTACCCACTTTCATATATTTATGTTATAAGCAACAGAAACAGACTAAAACAGTGTTTAAAACTAATAAAATTGGTTTAAAGCAAAGTCTATTTTATTCTTTGCAAGACTACAGGCCAGCCTTCCTTCAGAAACCACAAAAACTGTGGCTCTTTTATGGTGTGAGGCTCAGAAAAGTTGTCAAGTGTTTGACTCTAAAGTTTGATGCTTCACAAAGATAATGGGACTGTAAGCACAGAGACCAGGGCAGGAGAGCTGTGTGGACAGAAGCTGTCATAGCTCTGCCATGGCTCCAGCGGGCAGAAAGAAACTCTCCTGGGAGAAAGAGATGCTGCCACTGGGAACATGAACTCTCTAGTTGTATTGACTATGTTTTCCAAACCAGAAATTGTGACATGCAGTCTGAGAAGGAGACCTGGATACAATAGGTAGAATGCTTGAATCCAAAGCCAGCTCAGAAAATCTAGGACTAACAGTTGCAATATTTACCAAGGAACAAGTTAGTTCACATTTTCCATAGTTGGGTGAAATATCCCACAAAACTTCTCATCTCCCCCAACTCTAATTGATTTCATCAATTCCAAATTTCTCATTCAGTTTTGATGTGTCATACTACTAGTCAGAGGATCCTCATTTTTGGATGTAAGTGTTCTGATACCTAGTAAATGTTATGAGGTCAGCTGTTTTGATTTTGATTACATCCGAGTCACAATTTTTCTCACAGGAAAAAAAACAACCTTGGGTAACTCTTAAGGTTCTTCCCAGCTCTGAGATTGTGTGGTCCTGTCACTGAATTCCTTGGAGTCTAATGACTCCAGTTTGAACTGATGTAAACAGGTAAGTGAAGTGGTAGGACCGAAGAATGGATGTTGGAATCTGGTGACTGAAGTTTGAAGTCCTCCCTAAAGACTTTGCCTCATGAAACTGAGAGACTTCTACTTTCTTAATCCAAAGGTCTGAGCTAGAGAAGTTAGGTATATAGATAATTGCCTACTCTGGACTCCCAGCCTCTAGCTAGGCTACACCCTATTTCTAGAACACAGTCGCCATCCCCAGATCATCAGGTATCTCCTTCCCTTCCCTCATCTCTAGAATCCACCCCACCAAATTGCCTCTCCTAAGCAATGGGAGAGGAAGTAGCATACTTGTCCTGGGCTTCGCATCGTAGGTGAATTACCTATTTACTCTAAACTTCAGTTTCTGCATGGGTATGGTTTCAATGACCAAAAGTGTTCTGTGCCTGGTTTCTGTTTCTTGGCATGTAGTTGAAAACCTATCAAAGGAGGCTTCAACAAAATTGGGAGGTAGAAATTGTGGGTGAAATTGATTAACTTTCCTGAGTGAAAGGATTATCAGCTGAGTTGTATTAAAAGGCCTGGCAATCAGTTTCAAAGCATTCAACATTGGACAGAGAAACTGGGAGGGAGTGGGGGAACATATGCACATTTCTTTAATTACCTTTTATCTTTTAATCAGGCGACCTCCAAATTGTCAAACAACTAAAAGGTGCTATGCATTGATGCATACTTGATACTCAAAGTGTGACCCACAGACAAGCAGCAGTAGCATCACTCAGGAACTTGTTAAAATGCAGAATCTTGAGCCCCACCCAGGACCTACTGGATCTTAATCTGCATTTTTAAAAGATCCCCAGGTGACTGATATGTGCTTTAAATTTTCTAAAAGACTTGTCAAGAACAGCAATCCTCAGAGTGTGCTCTCCAGACCAGGAGCATCAGTCAACATCACCTGGAAACTTGTTAGAATTGCAGAACTATGAGCCCACTCCAGACCTACTGAGCCTAGTTTGGGGGTGGGGTCCAGTAATCTGTGTTTTAACCTACCCCGCAGGTGATTCTGGTGTACCCTCAAGTTTGGGAATTTCTGCCTCTGGCCTTTTTCAATTTATGTTAAAAAACAGCTAGCTTTTGACAAAAGCTATTTTAATTATAAATATTTTAAGTGACTAAGAGAACCATATATCTGTCTGTACAATTTTTAAAATATTTTCAATGCCCACCAATATTTTCCAAAGATATATCCTTATGAGTTTATTTAAGCACTAGTCAGAATTGATGAATGTGTGCATTGAATACGATTTGCTAATTCATCTGGCATCTGGCAAAACCATATCACATTGATATGATGGATGATCCAGCATCTTTGGAATGAGAAAACTTCCACGTGGAAGCACAGTAATTATTCCTGAAAGAATGAACATAACGTAAACTGTCACCATGAATAAGTTTTCTGGGCAAAGGATGCCCAAGAAAAAAAACATCATTTTTAGCCTCTATTCTCAGCAATGGTGCCCAAAGCCTTGCTCTCACCCAAAGCCATTAGAGCTGCCTAGACATTTCTGCCCTTGGTGGTTTTGGGCTTCATTTAGCATGTGATAGAATAACTCAAACTCCTTCTCCCCAGTGCATTTGAAATATTTTCTACTTTAAAACTTCTTTTTTCTTCAAAGGTAAGGTAGCTCTTAATGTCAAGAAGAAGCCAAAATGAGCACAATACACTGGTGTCTTCCACAGACATACCTTTGACCAGATGAATTTTTTTTTTAAAAAGGTATTTTATGAAGAATGTAAAATACACGTAGTTATTTTCTAAAGCAACCCACCTAGCAATTTCATTTCTGGAAATGTACATTAAAACATGGCTTCAGATGAACATACAGACATATCTATAAGAAAATTCATTGCTCATAGATTATTGGAAGCAAGCAAAATATCCATTAATAAGGCACAGTTACATGGAGTAACCAGCCAGAGCTTACTTTTCAGGATAAGCTTACTGTATTAGTCCATTTCTGTGGCTTATAACAAAATACCCAGACTGGGTGGCTTGTAAGAAAACCAAATTTATTACTTACAGTTTTGGAGGCTGGGAAGTTCGAAGTCCAGGGAAAACAACCAGTGAGGGTCTTTCTTGGTTGTGGCTTCAGAGACACAGGGTATCACATTGCAAGTTGGCAGAAGCAGAGAGAGACATCATCTCATATGCTTTCCTTTTAAAACTCTCAGAACCATGCTCATGACCACCATTATTAATCCATTCATTAAGGCATGGTCTTCAGAATCTAATCTCCTCTTCAAGGCCCCATCTTTCAATTACCATAATAGGATTTCCCACCCTCTTAATGCTGTCACAGTGGGGACCAATCTTTTAATACATAAAACTTGAGGGACACAATTCAATCTATATCATTTACACACACACACACACACACACACACACACACACACACACACACACACACACAAAATTCCTTAAAACCTCTGTACTAAAGATTTCCAAGGTCATTCTTTGCTCTAAAACTCTGTGATTCTAAGTGATACTTGGCCACAAATGATTTAAAGTAAAAGAAATGAAACTTTTAAATATATTTATTACTTTCCATATAAAAATAAACTGCACTTTCCCACTCTATGGGAATTCTATTCTTATTATTCACATTACTTGATTTAACCTATACATGTTAAAATAATAGTCCTATGCTCATCAGATAAAACATTGTAATTTCTGTTGTTGGATTACTTTTTCTATGGTTATCATATCATTAAGCCTGTCATTTATGTGTTACAAATAAAATGAAATATGTAATCATTGAAATAATGAAATGTGTATTTTTATGTATCAATATGGAATAATCTTGAACATATATTATTCAGTGACAAAAGCAAAGCACACAGAAATACACTATGCTACATGTTAAAAAAAGAAATACCTTTTGGTATTTAAATTTTTATCATATGCAGGGACTGGCTGGTTAACTTAGTTAGAGTGCAGCCTTGCAACACCAAAGGCAAGGGTTCAGATCCCTGTACCAGCCAGCTGCCAAAAAAGAAAAAAAAATTACCACGTGCATGTATTACCTTTTGGAAAAAAATAGATTTCTTTTTGACAGTAAAATATAACAGGGAGAACAGATGCTCAAGATTTCATTTTCAAGCAGAAATCCCAATCAACAGCACCAGTAGCAGCTGCTGTTTATAAGAGCAAAGCAGCAGATAGAAATAAAAAATAAACTAAACAAAAAGGCATCTACAAAGATCAAATTCCAGGTGACCCTTATCCCAGTTGCCTTTGCTGTAAGTTCAAGAATAGTTTCTTGGTATTAAGAAATGCTGTGATTTAACAGAAAGAACAAAGGATTTGGCATCAGACTGAGCTTTAGTCCTCCCACTTTCTAGCCATGCAAACACAGCCAAATCACTTTACCCTCTGAACTTCATATTCATCAGCACATGGCATCGAAATGCATGTCCTTTCACCACTTAGAGTGGTCTTGAGGCTTAAATGAAATTGCGTGTGTACAAGCATGAGGCAACCCATACCAACCAAGCATGCTCCCCTCTCATCTCCTTCACAGACTCCTCTTTAGCAGGCCTTGTAAGATAAAGACAGACATTCATTCATTTACTCAACAATGACAAATGGATTCTTCTAAACAGGGAAGCTAAAACAGAAAGCAGAACAGACACATTCCCTGTCCTCTTGAAGCATAGACTCTAGCAAGAAAACAGAAGACATATTCCACATCCGTCATGACAAACAGTGGTAACTGCTGTAATAGACATAGTGACTCCTGAGGGAATGTCCTTGGCTGCCCACTGACATGGCTGACCCCTGGAAGATGAACCTGACAAGTGAACAGTGCAAGTCCAGAGCTCACAAAGCATCTTCCCTCCACTTAGCTTCTCACATCCAATCTTCTCCAATTTTCTAGTGAAAGTGATGTTGTTGGGCCAGTTGAGGAATGTAAAAGCTGTAGCTCAGAGAAAAGAAGTCTGTCCAAGGTCACACAGCTACTGAATAGCAAAGCCAGGATTCTGATTGTTTCTGACACTTTTGAAAAGATCAGTGAAATTTAAAATTTGATGATGATGATGATGATGATGATGATGATTGTTGTTGTTGTTGTTACATATTGATCAGTGGAATACGTGCAATGAATTAATAAATCCCAAATTTGAAGGACCACTTAGAGGCACTCTCTGCCTTTTGAATAATTTAATTCATGCCCAAGTCCTTGAATTGAGATTTAAGCACGTTAAGTGTCTTAGAGAATTCCAGAATCCTTCTAAACCAGGGTGTTTTGAAACTGGATTGGGTCTCCTTTCTTCCTACAAAATGCTAAGGGGGCATTATGGCACCTAGAACCAGCTCCATCAAGAGGTTCTCTTGAGTTCTGAGAAGTGTAAGAAAAGACATTGCACAACAGTCCAACTGAAACACGAGGGAACCAGGCCAAAGAATCAGAAAATAGTCATGTACAGATTGGGAACATGGATCCCTGGTATGAAGTCAATATGACATTTGTTTTGAGCTAGCAGAAGAAATTTTACACATATTTCGAAAAGATCACCTGGCTTTCATCTTACAACATAGATTTGATCCTTAACCAGCCAAACCATACAGTCTAATACATCGAAGAATGTGCCTGAGAATGAAAAACAAAACTAACATGACTTTTTTCCTTTTCCTTTTACCTGAAACCTAGATGTGAGTTTCTTGATAAATGAAAGTGTTAGTACATTGAACAAACTCCAGTGCTTTCTGGATGACTTTGGTCTTTTGGAATTGCACTGAATATACTTTCTTGCATTTAACATGGTATTTGCATCTTAATTGCCCTATTTTAACCCTGAGTAATCTAATCTTGGGAGGTAAATTAGTCCATTTTAGTGGCCTACTAACTTTCTCCTAACCCTAAGGAGAATTTATTAACTTCTCTTTATGTGTTCCAAGAAAGCAAACTTTAGAGCTGGCCAGTAAGCTTGTATGAGCCTAATGATGATCATGGTGTGAGTTTCCACCAGCTTTTACTGTTATTTTAATTCATTCCAAATGCAGACTTAGCCATCAGCTAGCATACTCCCTGTGTCTCTGTCTTCTCTGTCTTTCTCTTTCTCTTTTTCTCTTTCTCTCACATGCACACACTGTTACTTTCTCCTTCTCAACATACACAAACACTTGGATAATTTCTGCTCATTTTTCAGATCTCTCACTTCTCAGAATCCCTTTTCTGACCCCCAAACCTGGGTTCAGCTGTTCCTCCAGTGTATGCTTACTGCAATTGCTTGCTTGTCCACCCTACACTGCCTGCAGACAATCTGAGAGCACGGACTGCTTCTTTGGCAAAGTAACTAGTATGCGGTAGGCACTCAATACATTTTTGTTAAACGAGTAAATGAATGAGTGCATTAATCAAGCACTTGTATGCTTAGAGATAAAAGGAAACATACTAATTAAATCAATTCCTTGACACTGCGCTATCAAGAAAGAATTCATTAATTTCCCTAGGTAAAAAAAAATTATCTGTTATAACATGAAAACTTTCTTCCTAGCACCTCAGGAATGAGTGGTTTTAGATCTCAGACAAAATAATAATAATAATAATTATATATATATATATATATATGTATGTATGTATGTATATATATAGTCTAGATAACTCGACTTACCATGTTAACTGTAAGTACTGAAAAACAATTTATGAGCGATATTATTAGCTATTGCATGCAAGAGGTAGGTAGAAGTTAACATTATCCGTATTTTTCAGCAATTACATATTTGTAGCAAATACTTGTTTCACAAAACAAGAAGAAAAAAAGGCAGATTTTTGACTCCCAGTTTAAAGGTTCTTTAATACAACATGCAGCTAATAAAATGGTATTAGAAAAAATGAAAAGAAAGTTAAAAACTTAGAATTGGCACAAAAAGACTATCTTGGCTGTAAATAAGCAAATAATGTGAATTGGCTTCTACAGGTATGCAACCAGAAAATATAGGAGAAATACCATACATTATGATTTAGCCCCTAGTACTTCATTTTATACCGCTGCATTTCACAAGATCACACACCAAGGAACACATAAGGTCATCAATTTGGGGGAGCTAAATCAGTCTGTGGTTTACCTCCTAAGGTCTCTCCCTAGTTTTGTTAACATTGGCGGCAGAACCAGTGTTGGAAAGCCACTGTGAAATCAAGAATCCATGCAATCTGAAACTGCTTATGTCAGGCCTTTCTCCCGGGTGAAAATAATATTTAACAACTTTCAGCATGTGCTAACCACATCTGCACCCATTTTGGGTCAATCAGGGGGAAAAAAAAAACTGCTGGAAAGAAATAACCTACCCATTCAAAAGTAAAAACGGGGAAAGCCAGCTGCATACAAATCCTGAAGATTGTGCTGATGAGATCCATGGACGGGCAGAAAGAGCTGCTTAAGTAAAAGAAAATCTAACTTTTGAGCAGAAAAGGCTCAGAACATAGATGGGACAAAAGTACATGCTCTCTTTCAAAAGCAATTGCTAGGAATTCAGTCAGGGTGTTTTCATTGTACCTCAAATGTATTCACAAAACAGTATTTCTTTCCCATATGGATTGATTGATTGATTGCCCCCAACTCATTATATTTTTTTATTGAAGAAAATACAGAGGAGCACAAAGAAGCAAATGAAAATTCACAATCTCATCACTCAGTAATACTTCTATTTCCACAGATATTAAAACCTCACCCATAACTCCTCATGGCCATCAATAAATTATAAGGGAGGGTTTTCTATTAAACTTTCTACCAAAGAATTTATGTCAATTCTTTCTATAAGCAAACCTCTCCCTCAGCATGTTTTTAATCAGCAAGACAAGACTCAAGATAGAATCTAGTGTGTTTCATGGTTGTTCAAATTGTTTATTGGCCTAAGTTTGTTCCATTAGGTGAGTGGACTGAGGCACACCTATGCTAGAATAAGGGTAGTCCTGAATTTTTAGAGAGGTCTCAACACATCCCAGTTTCTCAGATACATGAGAAAGAAAATAAGTCCCGAGACTTCCATCACGAGTCCAATGATGAAACATCCCAAGTCTGCAATTGATCAGCCTGCTTCACTGTTTGCTAATGAGGTCAGAGTTCCGGGTTTGATTTTCACATGAAACAGTTACTTTTCTCTTTCCAAAGGCCACAGACAGCATCACTAACCAATTGTCTCTCAAAGGCATCATTTGTTAATGAGGAGATTGCATTGGTATAAAGTAATTCTGATAGAAAATTAACTCTACGTAGGGCTCGCCCGTGGCTCACTCGGGAGAGTGCAGTGCTGATAACATCAAGGCCACAGGTTCGGATCCCTATATAGGGATGGCCGGTTAGCTCACTGGGTGAGCGTGGTGCTGACAACACCAAGTCAAGGGTTAAGATCCCCTTACCGGTCATCTTTAAAAAAAAAGAAAGAAAAAATTAATTCTACGGATTGTTATTCTATCCCAGGCAACTTATCTACATTATATCACATGTAGTCCTAAGAGTAACTCTATAAAATAATATTATTATTATTAGATGAGAAAATGAGATTCAGGGAGACTAATAACTAACCCAAGGTCGTGCTGTTATGACAGAATCGGATTTAAAACTTCCAATCCACGCTTTTCCCGCTATATTACCTTGCCTGGTTGGGAAGTACAAACCTTAAATATGCTTTGTTGATTATAAGTGAGTAAGAACTTATTCATCTGTAAACATATGTGTATGTATGTATATATACACACATTCATATGACCGTGACCTCAAAACAATTCTTAATGTCTTATAATAACAAATAGTCAAAATTCCTAGGGAACTTTAGTAAAATACATAAACCTCATATCTGTATGTTCTTTGCATGAGAATAGCACTTCTACTCATTTAACTTTAGTGAAGATTAAAGAAGAAAAGTGGGAATGATATGTATAAACTATAAAGCACTGTGAACGTATAAAATAGTATTGTCTGTAGAGTCCTCAAGAACATAGTTGACCAAAAAACTCTGCAAACAATAAATATTAAGAGTGAGTTTCAAAAACATTTATATTTCTTCCAAACTAGCTAGGGAACATGCCATTTAAATCTGTGTTTAGATATACCACATTTTCCGTATCCGCTCATCCGATGATGGACATTTGGGCTGACTCCAGCTCTTGGCTATTGTGAAGAGTGCTGCAATGAACATTGGGGAACAGGTATACCTTCGACTTGATGATTTCCATTCCTTTGGGTATATTCCCAGCAGTGGGATAGCTGGGTCATATGGTAGATCTATCTTCAGCTGTTTGAGGAACCTCCAAACCATTTTCCATAGGGGTTGCACCATTTTGCATTCCCACCAACAATGTATGAGAGTTCCTTTTTCTCCGCAACCTCGCCAGCATTTATCTTTCAGCGTCTTTTGGATTTTTGCCATCCTAACTGGGGTGAGATGGTATCATTCAGTCTTTAACAACAGCCATGTTAAGCCACGCATGCAGGGGAGTTGAGTCAGGAAAATAAAGGACA
>NW_007728048.1:213308-221944 GCF_000696425.1 Galeopterus variegatus | reverse complement strand
TTTGCTTCGTAGAATGTGTTTGGAAGCAGAGAAAAAGAAATTCCACATGTTCTCACTCATTGGTGGGAGCTAAAAAACAAACAAATTAATTCACCCACATACACACACACAAAAATACCGGAGGTGGGGGTGGGGGTGGGGAAGAAGATATAACAACTATACTTTTATGAAGTTGTTACAACAAGCAAACGGAAAGGACATTCTTGGGGGGGAGGGGAGAGAGGGAGGAGGGAGGGAGGTGTCGGTGATGGGCCATAATAATCATATACATTGTATATTGACAAAATAAAAATTTAACGAAAAAATAAATAAATAAAAAGCATGTGTCTAGACCCAAGGGGGGGAAAAAAAATCTGTGTTTAATTCACTCAATACACAACTATTGACTGAATTCTTTAGTATCTTGACCATGAGTCTGTACCGATGCAAATCCCTGCTTTTTCCATAAGTCATTTGTCTCTAAACTCATCTAGCAATAGAAGGAGAGTATATCCAGCAGCTCCAGTTGTCACTGGTCACTGTGTGATGTGGGAAAAAGCCTACACCAATCTCTCCTCTGGCTAAAGAGGAAATCGTTTTCTACACTCTCCTCGTTGGACCTCTGGATATGGAGAGAGAGCGCAGATGTGACTGGCTTGGTTACCAGGCTGTGTACTTAGCTGACAGCATGAAGTAGCAGCCAAATGAGGTGAAAGTTGGCCATGATAACTAATTTCTATCAATAACACTAATAAATCTCCCAGATCAAAATCTTAACTCTAAAAGACTGAGCTATATAAAGGCTAACTGACATTGTCTTAAAAATTGTCCAACATGACACATACTGATCCTGTGAAACTGCTTGGAAAAATCACAAGAAACCAAATGTTAGGGTAATTGGCAATATGGCTTCAGAAAAATGATTTATTATTTTACAAGGTAGGAAGGAGGAGGTGAAGAGTGAGGTTTAGTAAGACAAGGAGGGGAAGGACAAGGAGGGGACATAGGAAAGAAGAAAAAAAGGGAGAGAGAAGGAATCTCACACCAATTTAATTCAACCACTATTCATATATCACCTGTCATATACAAGGCCCCATAAAAGGTACTTGGGAGGTTACAAAGATAAATAAAATCTGTTCAACAAACTCAACAAATATGTATGAAGCTAGGATGGGAGCAGCTATTTTTATTTGCCACACCAATTGGAAATAAATTTAAGATTACCTAAGTAAGAAATAAATCGAAATTATACTTCAAGAGTAACCTGCTTATTTAAACAGTTGTTAGAAAATTATATTTTCTGAAAGAAACAATCCTGGTCTTGAGTGAAGGCCGGATCCACCATGCACAGAGAACATTCTATCACCTGGTAATGGGGCCAACATCATACAGAAAATTTAGTGGGGATAGCAATTTTCCAGAGGTCTTCTGACTTTAGCATGATGTAGCCCAGGGAAAAGTGAGCTGTAGTTTCTGACACTTAAGTTCTAAACTCAGCTATGCCACTAATTACCTTTGAGGTAATTAGAGCAGCTGATCCAGCATTTATTTTCTATCTTAGCAAGATTTTTGACTCAATATATATGCTTCAAATAAATATAAATGTTATTGTGATAAAATTTTCCTCAAATAACTTATATTTGAAAATAATGTGAATATTCATTTCTTAGGTCTTTCTACTTTGAATATATTAATATAAATGTATTTTAATGAGAAGGCTTAACACAAGAATCAATACTGCGAATATGAAAGAGTAATCGGCTTACTAAAGTTGCTCCTGTATCTTCTTGACCATATCCAGAAATCTGCCAGCTAAGACTCAAAACCTAAGTAGATCTATTGTTTTAACAAATCCCTACTATAGAACCAGGGGAATAGTATGGAAAAGAATAAAGCTGCTCCTGCACTGGTTTCCAAATGAAGTGCACAGCAATGACTGAACAGAGTCCAGGTTTTTATGCCTTTATTCCTGCCAAGATTTATTCAGAACATGTTTCCAGTGCCGCTGGGAATGAAATTGTATCTGGAAAAGGCAATAACTGGCATTATAAATAATGAACAAATGAGTACAAATTGCTAGGACATGCCTCAACTAATTCTGTAAATTAAAAGGACATGTGGTTGAATTCATGACATGTATACTTTAACTCGCATCATCAAAAAGCATATTTTCTCAAAAAATTCTTTATACAGTCCTAATGGTAACTTTAGTTAAATATTGCTCTTGTCCTGTTTCAGTTATGTGATATGGATTTCTAAATATCAGAGGGGACAAAATGTTATTTCAAGGATTAAAATAAAGGCAAGGCTTACAGACTACAGATAGCCCTCTTTATGCACAATGTGGGAGGGGAGGTGAACTGTTGTGGGAACTATTTCTGTCCATTAAAAGGCATTATTCATGGAAACAACCAAAAGCAATAAATAAGCAGAAAATTAATCCTTGGAATAGGCAGTTGAATAGCATGTACATGACAATTCTTAAATATTCTAGAACAAATAAGTCTTGGAGAAATTATGTGGGGGAATGGAGGGACTATTTGTCCCCTTGCCTGGGCTTTCCCACGTGGGTGACTTTATCCACATGGAAGACCCAGCTTCTCATTTACTCTGACAACACCTCCACCCAACAAATACCTTGAGGCAGCACATCCTCTAGAATCTTGAGCATTACTCATAGTCTCCCAGCGAGTTTTCTCCAGAGAGAAAATATTAAACATCAATACTGTCACCTGTAGCTGCAAGACCATATTTTTAATCAATTATCATTTTAAATGATGGATAAATGGCTTGTTTGAATGGTGATCATGACGATAATGACAGAATTCTTTGTGTGTTTTTTATCATTTTACTTTTGAACAGATCTCTTTCAATCTTATTTTAATTCGATTCACTCAAAGTACATTTATGAAGCATCTCCTTTGCTCTGGGCACCATGAAAAGACATGGTCGTGGAAACATGTATTCAAGAAAGCACAGAGCAAACCCTACACTGTCAGTATGAAGACAAGGCTACAAGGGGACTACTGGCTGGAACTAATAATGTCAGGGCAGAGAGGACAATGTAGAAAACAAAGAAGGAGGCACTACATCTAGAACCTTAACTAGCAAGAGCAGACAAAGGGCATAGAAGTAGATGAGCACAAAATTGCAGCTGTGTTGACACAGTAGTAAGTGAAAAGACATTAGATTAAAAATATAGTTGTGGGTCAGATTATAAAAATCCTCGAATGTCATGCTGAGAAATTCAGACTTCACCCTTCATGCAGTCTAAGGTTTTGGGGAGTGCATAGAAACATATGAGACATTCACAATATTTTATTTACTCTAAGGTTTGCATTTTTCACTTTTTGACAATTTTGACATTACACTGCATCTTTTGATGGATAGAGTCTTATAGCAGGAGTTGTGACATGACTGTCCTTGTCTATACCTGCACCTTACATCTTCCTTCTTTCGCATGCATGGGAATGATACAAATAAAAATCTGACAAAATAAATTTAAAAGAGGTTACAAGTGTGAAAAGAAAGAGTCTAAGTGATAAGATAGAATTATGAAAAAAAGTCTGATTTTTTTTCATATTTGGTGATACACAAAATAACTGTGTGTTAGCTTGCTTTAAATATTTCCCAATGTGAAATGCTTAAAAAGGAAAGTGACATGAACAATTTTGCTCTTAAATAATACTTCCTGTGAAATGCTGACAGATGTTTTGGAGAGAGAAGACGTGGATTCCAGTGACAAGGCTGGAGACTATTCTAATAGTGTAGGCAAGAAAAGACGGGGCATGAACTGCGAGCTTGGCAGTAGGGATTCAAGAGAAAGAATCAAGATTTACTTTAACAGTATACTTGATGAGAATCAGTGTCCATCTGGATGTGGTCTGATGCGGGAGAAGAATTTAGAGGTAACTTCCTCCAGATTTTTGTTCTGTTGTGTGGTTTGTTTGGTTTTTTTTTTTTTACTATTTTCTGCGTTTCATATTCATTGAAATCAAAGTTTGGGTATAAACACAAACTCTTGTAAATAGCTATGCTGTCAAAAAAGAAAATGAGATGTTCTTCTTCCTCTGTCTTTGTGAATAGGCCTGTAAAACCTCTGTTTCATAAGAGATGTCATTTTGGTCCATCCACCTAGGCTTCATGACTTTGAGAGTAATTTGTAGTTAATACTGATAATCTAGCACATAAAACCACTCACCTAGACAACAAGCTGAGCCGTCTGCTGAAATTTCCCAGGAGATAACCCCTGCACCAAACAGACTGTGGAAGGCTCTGGAACATCTGTGTTATCTCCAGGTATTTATTTGAGAAATTAAAGATATAGTCTTCAACATTACATGACTCTCTGACACTAAATAAGCCTCCTGAATGGCCCACAACACGGACCAAAAAGGAAATACAGCATGCCCACAGTAAACCTTTCACAAATTTAATTTTGGAAAACTGCTATGATCCTGGACATTTTTGTGACTCTCTCTGAGCTTGGTACACTAAAGGACAATAACCAAAATGTAAGAGTTCCTGTAATGTTCATTTTTCCTTTGGTCTGGTTTTAGAAAAACCAAAAACACAGCTGAGGTCTGTTAGAGAACAGTTTGATTTTTCAGGAACTAGAAGAACAAGACTGATTTTTCCAACTAGGAATGGAATGACTCCCTAAAGGGCTTCAGGAACTTAGTCACATGGTGATCACCACTTTTGGCAAAGAAATCATTTCATTAACCTCTCCTAGTAACTAGGACACTAGAATCCAGAATTCTCAAAAACAAAACTTTGTAATATGCAGAATCGTGCCAATCCCCAGCCCACCTGAATAAATGTTGAGCCTGGGAGCCAAAAAAAGATTAAATTATTTACTTTTGTACACAAGTTCTAAATGCAAATAGGAGGGATATGTTGTGTTTAAATTGAAACATTTCAGTTCACTGACCAATATACAACCTTGGCTTCAAATCCTTCTCACCACCCTCACCCCCATTTTTTCAGCTCTTTAACTCATAAACTTCTTCATCTATACTTCTGTGTAATTTTCTTAATTTTCATTTGACTATTTATTGTTTTGATGGTGGACTTAACCTAACAACATTCTAAATAGTTTTCCTTCAGATTTTCTTCTGAGGCCCCAGCATTTTAGGCTCTTACCCTGGCCCCTCTGCACCACCCTGAGAGAGAGTACCAGAGTCCTATGGATGTGACTCACTACAAATTTTAGAGCGGCATATAAGTAGAGTCACCATAAAATTTATTGTGTAAACCAGGACATATTTTGAGAATGAAAGAGAACAATACTAATAATTACACAGGAACAATGGGTGTGATCCAGCTCAGAAAGAATGGTCATATTATTTAAAAGTCTCTGGACAATCTGGCCTGTGACTGTTTATGTGAAAACATTCCTTTGCTTATTTAATAATTTTAGAATTGAGTAAAGTACTTTGGAAAATCAAATTCTGACAACTACTTCCCAGTAGGTCACTTTTTGACCAAAAGTCACTTGAGCTGAAAAGGAAATATTTGATTAAATTAACTTAGTATCGTGATATAATATTCCTGAAAGACAGTGTGGAAGATAAGGTCAAAACATGATTTCCCTAGGCACGTTCTAGAGAATATTGATAGTTAGAATTCCAAAAACGTTCTGTGCCTCAAGAAGATTCCAAAATTCAGGTTAAATGCTGTTAAAGGGATTTCCTGCAGACTCTCAAAGAACCACTGATTGTGACTCTCCAATAGAGGGGTGATATGCTGTATTTCCCCAACTGTGAGAGCCTGGAAACCTATTTTCAGGAAATACTGGTCAAGAAAAAAAATTATACTTTACCTCCACCCCCCACACACCCATTGCAACCAGGCCAGAGAAGGAGGAAGTCATGGACCAGCCACACCCCCCGTTCCCCCTCTTCCTCAATGACATCTTAGAATGTACTTATTATAAAAATAAAAATAATAAATAATAAAAAAAGAAATCAAGGTGTTCGTTTATTTATTGGTGTATTTCTCTAGTTAGCACTTCAATATTTATTTGTAACCCTGAAGTAGCACTTTATGTTGAGTTGAGGGTAATTACTTCTTTTGTTAATTTACTCTGTCCCTCGATACTGTTATGATTAGGTTTGAACAAATATATAAATGTAGCAATGAGATTTGGGAGATACAAAAATCAATAATACAGTGTTTTTGTGGGTGGGAGTTTCCCCAATTCCATAAGCAGTCTTTTAAGGTCTAAAGAATTTATAGCGTTTCGCTCAAACCATCTTCAGTAACCAGCTTCCTCTTTCCCTTTAACAGCATATTGTAAATGGTCTGAAATCAACCTGGATGTTTCCATTCTGGGTAATTAGAAGGCAGCCCATGCTCTCTGAATTTGATAAGACTATCAGCATGTGAAAAATAAATCTCGGCAGAGTTATTGAGATAAATCCTCAAATGAAACTCAGATAAAGACATATGTAAACTTAGTAACTTCATATCCTTTAGAGGAGAAACAACAACAAACAAGCTTAGAAGGATCCAATGAAATTTTTAGGACCAGCCTTTAAAGACAATTTTTTAAATGGAAATTTAGAAACATTGCATTCCAGAGTATGATTTCTGCAAAAGACATAATTTAAACATGAATATCTTTTGACAAGAGGCTAAGTTATTTCACTCAGCCTTAGAGTTTTAAAATAATGTTCTACATGTTATCTGACAAAACCGCCTAACCTGAAAAAGACCCCAGAACAAGATTTCTTATTGCCTGGTTTATTTATTTTTCTTTGCTTTATAGCCCCAAAACTTACCAGACATTTTTACTATAATTGATATTTAATTATAACTTTTGGAATGTACTTCCCAAACAAAAAAGAAACAATGACCACTAAATATTACAAGCATCCAAATAATGTATCAAAAATACTCAGCTTTAAGTCATGGAATGGAGAATTAATGAGTATGGTGCCATATGCTGTCACTTATTTGGAGAAGCCTTACTCTGTTAGTATCTTCTTCATTTCTGCACTTGTTTCTGGAAGAATTCACGTTGTAGTGGCTAAGACCTCAGACTTCAAGTCAGCCAGACCTAGATTTAAGTCCTAGCTCTATCACTAAATACTGTGACATTGGATGAATTTCTACACATCTCTAAATCTCATCTGCAAAATGAAATGCTAATTGTTACTCACTTATGAGCTTTTCGTAAAAATTTAATGAACAGAAATATGTAAAGTCTTTGCCCAAGTTCTGGCATATAATAGACACTCAATAAATGTCACTACTAAGCTGAGATTTAGTACATATAAATGCTTTCCATTAAGGGTAACTTGTGTTGGGTGAATATGTGCCCAGACTTTAGGTTTCTAGTCATTCACCAAATATTTAGCATGTCTCCTGTATGTAGTAGGCATATATCTGTACTGTTATATATCTTTTGTCTAAGGCACTATATATCAAGAATCAAACATTTACTAGCTTTGCCTATCTTTCTTTTCTCTCTTTCTTTCACTAGTTCATGCTTTCCTTTTTTTCTTCTCCCTCCTGGGATAGGAGTTCTGAAAATTCAATACCTATTGCTGCTGAAAGAAAATCTACAGAGAACAGAAGTCTAAATACAGTGAGTGTTAGACTCTGCCCATCGGTGTTTCCCAGAATCAAATATTGCTGCCCACTGCACCACCATAGCCTACCATCACTACAGAAAAACAAACCTATGCAAACAGTTATTGCCAGTCAATATTAACACCCAGTTCCATGGGCCCTCGTGTAGTGTGCTAGGGCTGCCATTACAAAATACGATAGAGTGGGCAGATTAAACAAACAGAAAGTTATTTTCTCATGGCTCTGGAGGCTAGAATCCACGATCAAGATACGACCAGGGTTGGTTTCTGGTGAGGACTCTCTTCCTGGCTTCTAGACTGCTGCCTTCAAACTGTGTCATCCCATGGCTTTTCTTCTGTGAGTGTGTGGAAAGAAAAAGAGATGCCTGGTGTAACTTCTGCTTCTTATGAGGACACTAGTCTTACCTGATTAAAGTCCCATCAAACCTTAATTAACTCTTTATAGGCTCCACCTCCAAATACAGTCACATTGAGGGTCAGGGCTTTAACATATGAATTTGGGGTGGGGGACACAATTCAGTCCACAATGGTCTGCTTGTTCCCATCACCATGAGGATATATAAGCCCCCTTCCTCCTCTGATATTCAGATATCTCTCTGGGTGATAAAGCAGGGGAGGGAAAGGCTCATTCATGGGAAGAAAGAGATGATAGGTGTCTGAAGTAGTTCAAATAACATTGATTTTTTGTATCTTTTTAAATGAAAGCTTAGGATATTTTTTAGAAATTCAAAGCACAACACTGATTTCTCAACTGTATTCTTTCCCTATGCCTTAGTCAGTTTCCAGCTGCTCTAACAAGTACACATAGATGGGTGACTTAACCAACAAACATTTATTTCTCACAGTTCTGTAGGCATGAAGTCCAAGATGGGGGTGCCAGCATGGTCTCTCTCATAGGAACTATCACTTCCTCCTTTACAATATTTAATAGCTTGTATGTTTCATTTTTGTTTCTAAAAACGCAAGTGTCTTGAGAATGAAATCTGTGTCCGCTTATTTTATTCCTCATTTACTATGTCTTGCAGAAAGCAATCTTTCTTTTTTTTTTTTTTTTTTTTT
>NW_007728048.1:198333-213150 GCF_000696425.1 Galeopterus variegatus | reverse complement strand
GATCTATCTGTAGTTGTTTTAGAAACCTCCATACTGTTTTCCATAGTGGTTGTACTAATTTACAGTCCCACCAACAGTGTAGGAGTGTTCCTTTCTCCCCACACCCTCACCATATTAGCTATTCACTGTCTTTTTGATTACAGCTAGTCTAACTAGGGTGAGGTGGTATCTCAATGTAGTTTTTTTTTTTTTTTTTCGTGTCCGGCCCCCGTACCAGACCGGGACTGGCAACGGGATCGCAACCCTTGGTGCTGCGCCTGCACCTCGCTCAACCAGTGAGCGGGAACCGGTCTGTATGTGGGATCCGAACCCTCGGTGGGAGCGCCGCCATGCTCCCAAGCGGCACACTGTAGCAGTGCACCACCGGGCTGGCCCCAGAAATCAATCTTTCATTGATTGATTAAATATATTTTGATTCAGAAAGCTTTATGCCAGCCTATCACAGCTTGATTAGAATTTCCTAATAAATGCATAAATGAACTTATAAATAAATTATAAAATAATGTAGTGGTTGAAAAACTGAATATAATAATATTCTGATCCTATCTTTCAGATATTTGTAAAGTGTATTTAAAATCTGTTACCAGTCCTGCCATATGTATGAGCAACATATGGCTCAGAAATATTTTCCTTTTGGTTCTACATTACACAGAAGTTTTGCAAGTAAAAATCCTCAATACTGTTTTTCACAATGAGGGAAGAATTAAATTCAAATTGTCCAGCACTATTCCTCTATACATGTCCATTGCATAGCAAATATTAATACAGTTTAGAGCAATTCTACAAACCACCAGATAGCAGATTTTTTGAGGGCAAAACTGGTTTCTTTTTCTTAATATAATCAGTTCCAGTCCTTGTGATGGCTGATTTTACATTGTCAGCTTGTCTGGGATGTGCTCAGATAGCTAGCAAAACATTACTTCTAGGTGTGTCTGTGAGAGTGTTTCTGGAGAAGGTTAGCATTAGAATCAGTGGACTGAGTAAAGAAGATCCACCCTCACCAATGCAGGTGGGCACCACCCAATCCCTTGAGGGCTGGAATAGAGCAAAAGGCACAGCAAGGGCAAATTTGCTCTCTCTTCTGGAGCTGGAACATTCATCTTCTCCTTCCCTTTGATATCAGTGCTCCTGGTTCTCAGGCCTTTGAACTCTGACAGGGACTTACACCAATGGCTCCCCTGGTTCTCAGGTATTCGGGCTTAGAGTAGAATTACATTACCGGCTTTCCTTCTTCTCCAGCTTGCAGATGGCAGATCATGGGACTTAGCTTCCATATCCTGTGGGCCAATCTCTTATAATAAATCTTTATGTCTATATCTATCTATATCTATCTATCTATCTATCTATATAAAATCTCCTATTGATTCTATTTCTCTGAAGAACCCTCACTAATACAGTTCTCATAGCCTCAAAATTCTGTCTTGAATTTAACAGTTGTTCAAGAAATATTTACAGAATAAGACAGGACTGAATGCATTGGAAATATCATTTAATATAGGGTGAGTTCTGTGTAGGTAATTGTTCTCATTTCCTTTTAACAGTCTTCCTTCCCTATTAGCATAACCTGGGCTGTCCAATACAGTAGCCACTAGTGATAGGTGGCTATTTAGTCCTTGAAATATGGCCTGTGTAAATTTAGAGGTGCCATACGTGTAAAATGTACACCAAATTTCAAAACTTTAGTACAGTCCCATCTCTGCCTGCAACCAGGCAAACAATAGAACATACCCAGTATCCTAAGGCAGGGGACTATGGGCCACCCCACCACTGTCCACAACCAGGCAAGCAATGGAGCACACCCATTGTCCTGAGACAGGGACTGTGGGCCACCGACTATGCCAGCAAGAACATCTTAGAATGCATTTATTAGCCACATGTGTTTCTTTGGGGTGTGAGACTTGTCTGGTCATGTCCTTCATCAAATTTCTGTTAAGATTTTTCTAATTCATTTTTAACAATTTTTTATGCATTAAGGATGTTAATGTTTGAGTGTTGAATTCGTTCCTTATCAATTGACTTCAAATTCAATTTGTAATGTTTTCCTTCATTTGTATGTTGAGAAAATAATTTTCTATCTAAACATTAAAAAAAATTTAGTACAAAAAAAGTAAAGTACCTTATTAATATTTTTTAATACTGTTTACATGTCGAAATGATAGTGTTTTATACATGCTGGGTTAAATAAAATGTTACTAAAATTAATTTCATGTTTCTTTTTCTTTTTTTCAATGTGGCTACTAGAAAATTTTAAATTTCATACAGAGCTGGCATATCTCCATTGTACAGTGCTAAGATGACCTCTTTACATATGCAGGTTATTTTGCCTATACTAGCACAGTTACAATTATTATGACCTGATAAATTTTTTTTTTTTTTTTTTTTGTCTTTTTCCATGTCCGGCAACGGATCGCAACCCTCAGTGTCACCCCCATACCGGACCGGGACCAGCAACGGGATCGCAACCCTCGGTGTTGCTCCCGCGCCTCGCTCAGCCAGTGAGTGGGAACCGGTCTGTATGTGGGATCTGAACCCTCGGCGGGAGCGCTGCCGCGCTTCCCAAGCAGCGCACTACAGCAGTGCGCCACCAGGCCGGCCCCTGATAAAATTTTTTAAACTTTATTTCTATGGGAATCCTTGGCCTCTTAAAACCTTGTTCACAGGAAACAAAAGGGTGGGAATGCGTGATACGGTTCAAGCAATGTATTTATTTTGTAGCACCTATTTAAAACAAGCTGTTGAATTTTGGAAATTCAGTGTGACATGAAATAGTTCAACTATTGTCATGTGGCTTCTTGACAGTTACTTCCTTAAATTGAAGCCAGTTGCAGGCCAGAAAAAGTATGAATTATTATGGGTTAATGGCCTCTATACAGCATGCATAAATTAGAAACCAGATATTTTGTAATAACCATCTCTAAGAAAAATGAAATTTGGGCTCCTGTAGCAGCAATATTTTTGAGGAATTAAAAAATAATGCCACAAATAAGGAATTTTTATTGAATAAGTTTTACATGTTGTTTTAGTAAACTGATAGCCACATCAATGACATTGCATGGTTGGTGTAAGCATCGGGTGAAGATAAAATTAGAATCTTATGTATCTGTTCATTAGAGATGGCAACCTTTAAAACTCTCTTCTATTTACTAAACATATTTTTATATATCTGGTAGCTTTCTTTTTAATTCCTGATATCAACACTCTGAAAACCACTGGCATCAGTTAACCCCAATCATTAGATAAGTCATTTACATTAAGCAGTTCACAGTATGTTTTCACGTTAAATGCAGAAGTCATTTTCTTTCTCCATCAGTTCTAATAAGCCACCAGTTTCAATTAAATGCAATAATTGAGAAGCATTTGTAAGTGGTAGTATATCTCGGTTGGACAGAAACATAATAACATCTCTTCTTTTGTGTCGTCTGAAAAGGTATGGATGGATGAGAAGATATTCTGTCATGGTTAAAAATGAATGTTAAGTCTGAGAGGGGTGCAAGAGTGGAGACACTAGTGAGACAAAACAGCAAGTGCAGGGACCATTTCAAAGTAGAGCAATCATTAGAAGTGCAGAAGAAAAGGAGGCACACTTGTTTTTTTAACAAGGCAATGAAAAAGTGTCACTTTTCAAAGATGAGTTCTTTAACCCCAGACAGCTGTAAGCAATTTGTCAATTGCTTTGAAGTGTGGCAGAGTCAACAGTGGGGTCTCAGTCACGTGGGTTGGGGACTGGTTTCCATGAGGCTGAATACACATGAGGATACTTCTGCCTCAAGGACATCCTAGTTGTCATTGCAGTCCACAGAATATCAAAATGGTAGAAAGGTAATTCTTACAAAATAAATGAACTACACTGATAGGCATGCTGAGTGCATGAAACAATTAGACCAACAAAAACTACCAAATATGTGTCCACATGGTATGGTGGAAAAACCATAGCCATTTGCCATGGCTCTGAATTCTGGCTTCCTAATTTAACTTGTCACCTTAAATTGTCTCTAATGAGCAGATATAAAAGATTATAATTTTGTCCTCACCCAAGTGCTTACACCAAACTTGAACTGCCATTGATGTGGCTATCAGTTTACTAAAAAATTCATTTAAGCTCCATGAACTTCAGTTTCTTCTTCTATAAAATGGAAGTAACTTTCCTAGGATTTAGTAAAACCATGCTATTAAAGCTTTGGACCCCAACAGGTCCTCTCTACAAAAGTAAACCATAGCAATAAATATATTAATAAAACTTAGAAAGGAGATTGCTTTGTGTTCACTCTTGCAATCCTTGTGATTTGCTATGGGAGCAATATAATATGCTAGAAACTTTCTGGTTTCCTGCTTTGTTCCTCGTGTTTCCTGCAATGCCAATCACACAAGGGCCTGGGGCTGACAGGGCAAACCAGAAGCATTCACATGGTCTCTGAGTTGCAATCATCCTCACCACACATCTTGACTAGCCCACAACTTGTCTTCTGTTGTGGTTCTTAATTCTTCAATTTTTCTAACCTGGAGTCCTGGTTTCAGCCCCTAATCTCACCCACAATGACAAGGGAGCAACTGCTCCACTTTTCCTGTCAGTCCTCCTCCTTCTCCGAGGGTCTGATTATTCTATGCACCCATAGAAGGATTGTCCAGATGACCTATCTGCCAAATATTAACAACAGCCCGGCACCTCCACTGGACTCCAGCCTCCTGGTGGAAACCCCAGAACAGAGTGTGGCTTCAATCCCAGGTAAGCTAGACACACCCTTAGAATGCCAGGCTTTACCTCAGCCCTATTCCTTGTGCCGGTTCTGTTGTCCCAGGGTCCATACTAGCTCCTACATCCTTCCTGTTCACACAGTGCTGTCAAGAATAGCCAGCCTTAGAAATGAAGCTCCAGAGTACGTACTACATTTACTTCAGTCTTTCTTTTAATTCTAAGCACAAAATTAACTGAGTCTTGTAGAACCAAGGTGATGCTATGGTTTGAATGTATCCCCCAAAGTTCCTGTGTTAGAAACTTAATCACCATTGCAACAGTATTGAGAGGTGGGACCTTTAAGAAATGATTAGGTCATGAGGTCTCTGTCTTTGTGAATGGATTAATGCTGTTTCCACAAACCTGGGTTTGTTATCATGATAGTGGGTTTCTTATAAAGGATGGGTTCAGCCCTTTGCCTCCCCCTCTCTCTTGCTCTTTTGTCTTCTGCCATCAGATGAGGCGGCAAGAAAACCTTTGCCAAATGTAGCTCCCCTGGATTTTGAACTTCCTGGCCTCCAGAACCATGAGCCAAATAAATTTCTTTTCTTTATAAATCCCCAGTTTCTGGCATTCTGTAATAGCAGCATCAAACAGACTAAGATGGGTGAGAATCTAGAAATTTCATGGACTTTGCAAAGCAGGTGACAATGAAGACAGTGTAGGATTATGTTTGGGATATTTAGGGAAGGCAACTGGAAAAGCTTATTTTGAATCAATAAGTAAAGTATAGACATATTTTCCATCTTTACTCTTGTTCCTTAATTCTAAACTATGCCCAAACCTCCTTTCCTGTCGACTGTGGTACTTACTTGGATTTGCTCCATGTGGCATAGGTGACAAAAGAGAAGTTTCATCCCCTTAAGCATAGTAATGAAGAAAAAAAGGTGCCTTCCTTTATAGCTCCAGGTTATATGTCTAATAAATTTGCTAGCAGAGAAGAATGAGCCTGTGAGAAAGTAATAAAGATACGCATCTAATGGAATCTAGTGACATAGTACAAAAACATAATTGTTGCTAATTTATGTTTGATGTCTTTTTTCAGCCAGGAAAAACAGTCTCACCATATTCTGATCTTCTTCCATCCCGATGTGATTCTCCTGTATCTCCTTTGAAAATGGCAGCAGAATGCTGTAAACTTTGCTATATGGAATTGTGTGGAAACTAGATGTGCTGACTAATCTAAGAATTAGCAAGCATTTCCAATATGTGAGAAAATGAGGACAGAACGGTTCTGAAGTACCTTGTACTTTTTCTGATTCTAACAGCCCTGCAAAATCATTCAAAGTGCCACAATTGGTATTAAATGTCCTCATTATCATTGTGCTATTGATAGGTGCGTGTGTCAGTTGATCAAGAGTTCTCATTGCTAGAATGCCAAGAAACAGCTGCTATCTTGTAGTTTTGCTTTGTAAAGATGTCATCATCTTTACAGGCATACGGTAATGTTCCTCAAGTTACCCAAAGAGAGCAACACCAGGTTCAATGATTAAATACTAAAGTTCCTTGTAATTAGTGCTAACAAAGAGCATAGACAAGTGACATGCAGAGTGTGCTGTATGAAAACAAACTAGACAATTTTAAAGAGTTTCTGCTTTTTTCCTATTTTGAGTTTTTTTGTTTTATTTTGCTCTATTTTTCCCAAGGGATGAATTCTTTCCCTCTGTGATGTCTTTCAGAGCGATGCATCAAGTGTAACTATGGGTGGAAACTAGTCTGAGGGTGGAGGTCAGAGAAGAAAGTAAAGCAAGCTATTTTGACTTGTTTCATTTTAAGTTCATAATCTCAGACTTCAAATGGGTAATCTATAGGACTCTGCAATGTGTCTCCAGAATGTTGTCTCCCACTTCCCAAGAAAAGAATTACAGGCCTTCTCTGTCTCTTGAGCCTGTCCTAATCCTCCCCTCGCTGTCAGCCGCTGAGAACACCTCATACATCATGCACGGGAGCCTGCTGGGGTGAGCTCGCCCACTCTTCCCAGCGCCTGGCCTCAGTCTCCCTGCAAGGGCTCTCCGCCTCTCCTGCCCTCTGATCCCGCCGCTCATGAGAAGCCGTCCCCTCCTCCCGTGCCTGGATCCCTTGCCTCTCACCGTCGCAAGGGTACTGCTCCTGCCTTCCCCACCCTCTCCCTGTCATCACCGGCCACCCTCTTCCCACCAGCTTATTTCCATCAGCAGAGGACCATGGCCTGATGTCTCCACTAAGAACAAACAACGACGACAAAACTCCCTTAACTGTTTTTTTTCAAACGAAATTATTTATTTTCTTGTTTAATTAATTTTATTTTATACTATTATAAATTTAATTTTTATAGCAGTTTTAGGTTCACAGAAAAATTGAGCAGAAAGTACAGGTGGTTTCCACACCGCCCCACCCACCCAGCCAGCCGGTTGCTCCTATTACTGACACGTTCCATCAGTGTGGTACGTGCCTCACAGTCACGAACCGATGCTGACACACTGGTATTAACGCAGTTTTACATTAGAGTTCCCTCTTCGCTTTGTACAGTTCCGTGGGTTTAGTCAAATGCATAATGTCGTCTACTCAGTGTCCTACAGAACACCTTATTACTGTTTTCAAAACGCCTTCACCCCTGCCCTCCTGTCCTGTCAGTCACTGATAAGAAATTAGAAGGTGATAATGGGGTGACAAGCTCCACCCTGCTTCACTGCTCTTCTTCATAGCTGAATTTTCTCTTCTCACTTCCTTCAGACTCCTCTTTCTCGTCTCCTTCAGTGTGCTTACACACTGTATTAGTCCATTTTGTGTTGCTTATAACAAAACACTTGGAACTGGGTAATTTATAAAGAAAATGAAATTTATTGTTTATAGTTTCTGGGGCTGGGAAGTCCAAAGTCCATCTGGTGGTGGCAACAGTGACTCAGGGGTCTCACATTGTAAGATGGTGGAAACAGAGAGAGCAGAGACAGCAAGACAGACTCTCCTCTTCTTTTAAAGCTCTCAGAACCATGCCCCTGACCATCATTATTAATCCATCCACTACCGCATGGTCCTACAGTCCAATCACCTCTTCAAGGCTCCACCTTTAAAATACTACAATAGGGTTTCCCACCCTGCCTCACTAAACCTAGCCAATTATTATAGGTCTCTTTGTTGCCAATACAAATCATGGCCATAGCAAAACTTATGACTGTCATATTTTCTCACCCCCTGACCTAGGCCACTCCAGCACAAAGGTTGCCCTGTTCCCTGTCCATTGCTTTGGGGGGGGGAGGGGGAGTGTTTATTTTTAGTGGCTTAAAACAATAATTTGTTATTTTCTCTTACAGTTCTGGGACTGATGGGCTCCGCTGGGCAGTCCTTTTTTTAACTCACTTCATAAGGTTGTAGGCAAATCATGACTGTGGCTGGACTCACCTGAAGTCTTCTTTACTCATATATTCTGCTTCCTGGGCTGGGTGTGCAGGGAAGCTCGGGGCTGGTGGGGCATATCTGTCCCTCCCCCTAACTTTCTCCTTCCCTCTCTCCCTGCCCATGTGGCTTCTCCATATGGCTGGCTTTGGCTTCCTAATGGCCCTGGCAGTCTCAGGATAGTTAGACTTTCTGCAGTGCACTCCTTCTAAGAAAAACTTTCCAAGTTGTCTGAATGGACTCTGCAAGCCTTTGGATGAGCTGGCCTCTGAAGTCTCAGAATGTCACTCCATTACATCCCCTTGGTCAAGCAGGTCACTGAGGTTGAGAGAAGGAGAATGAGATCCACGTCCCAATGGGAAGAGTCTTTTGGACGTGCCGGGGCTCTCCTGTCTCATCCCTCTGTGGGGCTGCTCTTGGCCCCAGACATCTGCCGGTCTTACCTCTAACCACCCTGACTGCACTACTTAAAATGATCTGCCCACCTATGATCTCTGCATCCCCCACACTGGGCTTTCTTTTTCTGCATAATGCTTATCGCCTTCTCACTGCTGATCATCTGCCTTGCTGTCTGTCCACGCAGACAGAGATTTGCATTCACATCTATATCCCAGCACCTAAAAGGGTGCCTGCCACATGGTGATACTCAAAGAATATTTGTTGAATGAAATGAGTCAGGCACACTTCTCAGGGTTTCATGTATATAACATCACTGAGTCCTTAAAAAAGGCCTGAGGCAAGAATGACTTACCCACCTGTTTGCTTTGTCTCTATGTCAAAGCCAGGCAGTTAAGCTCCGAACTCTGAGCTCTTCCCTACCTTATAGTGCCTCTCAGGTTCAAGGAGCCCTCTCTGTCTTCACCTCACTCATCTCTCAGCAGCACTGGACACCGTTCACCAGCCCCTCCTACTCAAAATAAAGACTTGCAAACTGGTTCTCACCTTACTTTTTGGCCTCTTTGTCTGCCCCTTTTCCTCAGTGACTTTATCAGTTCCCAGGAGCATGCTGATAAATCCTGCTCTGTAGCTCCACCATGACATTTCCTGGGACCTTCATGCTCACATACCTAACTGCTTGCTCAGTGTCCCTTATCAACCCTAGAAATCTCAATCCTAGCATTACCAACGCAATTGAAACATTCCCCTTAATGTCTCACACCTCAATAAATGGCTCACCCACCCACCTGGATCCAGACCCCCAGAGGCACCCCGTCATCGTGTGCTCAAATGACCACACAACTTTCTGATTATGTCCCTCCTCCACTCTTTATTTTTTTTTTTTTTGTCTTTTGTCTTTTTTCCGTGTCCGGCAATGGATCGCAACCCTCAGTGTTGCCCCCGTACCGGACCGGGGACCGGCAACGGGATCGCAACCCTCGGTGTTGCTCCCGCGCCTCGCTCAGCCAGTGAGCGGGAACCGGTCTGTATGTGGGAGCCGAACCCTCGGGCGGGAGCGCCGCCGCGCTTCCCAAGCGGCGCACTATCCAGTGCACCACCGGGCCGGCCCCCCTCCTCCACTCTTAGCTTCTGAATCATTCGTACCACAGTAGGGAGCAAGTAGAGGCTTTCTTAAGATCCACACTGTATCTTGTTAGTCTTCAGTGTAAAAACCTTCCATGGAGCATAACATTCAAACCCTGCACCCTTTGTCTTTGTTTAACAATGCTCATTAAAATTGCAATTGTTTTAGTTATTTTGATTTCCTTATTTGTGTGCTTAGTGCCCCACTAAAATAAACCCATGAGAGAAAGAAAAATGCTTTATTCACCATGGAGGACCCAAAACTTCTCTTTGTTCCTGGTTCATAGACAGGATTCAGTAAATACTTTCTGAAAGAATAATACAAAGCTATAGAAGACTATACTTAGGTAAAAAACATGTCCTACACATTTGAATTGAAAAGTTTGTACTGTGTCGGATGGTCTGCTGTCATTATTGGCTGCACAGTTAACATAGCTTAATGAGAATGCACACAAGTGTATGTGGGCTAACGCAGCTTGGGTAGCCAGTATGGCATGTGGTCTGTGATACTTTGTGCTGCCCGAACGGAAAACATATATTTTCAAACAGGAAAATATTGATTAGCATAGTGTGGAACATACTATAAAGCATATGTACCTCACAGGGCCTGGTTTTCCAAAGCCTTGCAGTTTCAAATATTGACCTTGCAAGGACAGGAAATTTTCCTCAGGCTATGAGTCTCTGGTGTAAGATAAAGATTTGTGGCATGGCAAGGTTGCTGGCTCAAGGACAGACTAGTAACTGATTGAAATGCAAAGATACTGGAAAAAAGTTGGAGGGAGAAGGAATGTTTGCTAATATCAAGCTATTGTTGATAGCCTTACTGGAATGTCATCTGGCTTGTTTCATTGAAAGTTACCAGCCTATATTGTTAACCTATAACCCCACCTATGTCTCTTCCTGTAACTTCCTGGTCTGGAAAATAAATGTAGGAAGAAAACCCCAATTCAGGGTTAATTTTCTGAGGAAGGGTTGCCTCTCACTGGAGGGAGCATTTCCAGGGAAGTTAACCATTTTGGGGTCTCTCACTGCTCAAAGAGATGGACTTTGAGTAATCCTTTGCATCTCCATCACCCAGGGGAAGTGGGGTGACAAATCTGTTGGGGGCAAAGCAGCATAGTATTCTGTGTTTCCATACCAATATTTTATATATGAGATATCAATGAAAAGTCCAAAAAGACCTATAAGGAGCTAATTAAATACAAATGTAGGGCCGGCCCAGTGGCTCACTCGGGAGAGGGCAGCGCTCCTGCCACGGGTTCGGATCCTATATAGGGATGGCCAGTGCGCTCACTGGCTGAGCATGGTGCGGGTGACACCACACCAATGGTTGCAAACCCCTTACCGGTCACAAAAAGAAAAAAAAAATACAAATGTAGATGTACAGACAGTAAAATACCAAGAAGTAATAATGTACACATGTACAAAAGCATATAGATATGCACATAGAATCAAGGAAAATTTTTATTTGAATTAAATTCAAAATGTTGAGGAACAGATTCAGCTTCAGACAGGATACTGGGATTCTAAAGAAAAAAGTATGACCGTAAGAGTCACATGATTTACAAAATGGGAATTCACCACTGCCCAGAGATGCTAAGTATAAAAGAAAGTGTGATGCATATTGGATATTTCGTGCACACTCATCACACAGATAATAATATAAGTAATATACTTGACCAGAAAGACTATGTCAATTGTTTTTTAGTTGTAGGTAAGTGTGGTTGGTGTAGTAGACTGAATTATGTCCCCCCAAAACTCACTGGAGCTTGAATTGTGCCCCCCAAGTTTTATGGATTAGAAACTTGGCCCCCACTATGACTGTTAAGAGGGTGGGAAATCCCATTATGCTAATTGAAAGGTAGAGCCTTGATGAGGTGGTTGGATTGTAGGACCATGCTGTAGTGAATAGATTAATAATGGTGGTCGGGGGTGTGGTTCTGAGGGCTTTAAAAAGAGATAGGAGAAGTAGGCCTCACTGCCGCCAGACTCCATCCCCAGCCTGGCCAAGTGCACACTGACCAGAGAGGTGCCTCCCACAAGAGGCCCAAGATGCAAGGTGACCACACACCTGAGGCACCAGTGAGACCAAGCAGACACTGAGGCAGCCGTGCCAAATTCGCAGCCCCAGCAGCATCCTAGCCAGACAATAGTGTCAAACCAGTGGACCGTGAAATCCCTTGCCACAATGACTAAACATCAAAGGAAAGATACAAGAAATATGAAAAATCAAGAAAGCATACCACCAAAGGGTAATAACTCTCAAGATCTAGATCCTATACAACTAGAAGCCCGTGAAATGTCTGACAAGGAGTTTTGAGTGATAATTCTAAGGAAACTAAATGAGATACAAGAAAACTCAGCTAGACAACACAATGAAATGAGGAAAAGTTTACAGGACCTGAAAGAAGAAATGTACACGGAGATCAATGCCCAGAAAAAGAATGTAGCAGAGCTTGCCAAGCTGAATAATTTATTCAACAAAATAAAAGACACAACAGAGAGTTTAACCAGCTGGCTTGCAGAAGCAGAAGAGAGAATTTCTGACCCTGAAGATGGGCTGTTTGAAATAACACAGGCAAATAAAAAAACAAAAGAAAGAAAGAAAAAAGAATTAAAAACATTGAAGAAAATCCGAGATATCAGACAACCTAAGCACTCAAATATGCAAGTCATGGGTATTCCAGAAGGGGAGGAAAAGGAGATTGCACTGAAAACATACTCAACAAAATGGTGGCAGAAAACTTCCCAGGTATAGGAAGAGACACAGATCTTCAGATTCAGGAAGCTCAAAGATCCCCAACTGTATTCAAACCAAAAAGGTCTTCTCTAAGACATGTTATACTCAAATTGGCAAAACTCAAAGACGGAGAGAGAATCTTAAAAGCTGCAAGAGAGAAGCATCAAATCACCTATAAGGGAGCCCCAATCAGACTAACATCAGACTTTTCATCACAAACCCTAAAAGCTAGAAAGGAATGGGATAATATATTCAAAATACTAAAAGACAGAGATTGCCAGCCAAGAATACTCTACCCCTCCAGGCTATCCTTTCAAAATGAAGGGCAAATAGTATATTTCTCAAACAAACAAAAACTATGGGAGTTCACTACCACATGACCACCCTTACAAGAAATTCTCAAGGGAGTACTGGGTTTGGTACCTGAAAAACAACTACCACTGCTAAAAAAAACTCAAGAAACATCAAAACCCACTAATAAAATAAAAATGCCAACAATGATGAGAAAAAAAAAGTTTATCTACAACCCAAGGAACCAACAAATACAGAAGACAAACATTAAATCAGAAAGAAAAGAACAAAAGACACTTAAGACATCCAAACAAAAATTAATAAAATGCTAGGAGTAAATCAACACTTTTTAATAACAACTTTTCATGTAAAAGGATTAAATTCCCCACTCAAAAGACACAGACTTGTTAAGAGTAAAAGGATGGGATAAGATTTACCATGCAAACAGAAATGAAAAACTAGCTGGAGTAGCTATTCTTATATCTGATAACATAGACTTTAAACTAAAAACCATAAAAAGAGATAATGAGGGCCACTACATAATGATAAAAGGATTGATCCATCAAGAAGACATAACATTCATAAACATATACACACCCAATGCCAGAGCAGCCAGATTTATAAAGCAAATTCTATTAGACCTAAAGAAGGAAATAGACACTAATACCATAATAGCAGGGGACCTGAACACCCCACTGTCAATATTGGACAGATCATCTAGGCAAAGAATCAGCAGAGAAACACAAAATCTAAACAACACTCTAGACCAATTGGACTTGGCAGATATCTACAGAACATTCCATCCAAAAACCTCAGAATATTCATTCTTCTCATCCTCACATGGATCATTCTCCAGGATAGATCACATGTTAGGTCACAAATCAAGTCTCAACAAATTTTTAAAAATTGGAATTATCCTGTGTATTTTTTTCAGACCACAATGGATTAAGATTAGAAATCAATAACAAACACATGAAAATTAAACAGCACTCTACTTAATGACATGGGTCCAAGAAGAAATCAAACAGGAAATCGAAAAATGTATTGAAACTAATGAAAACAATGATACATCATACAAAAACCTGTGGGATACTGCAAAAGCAGTACTAAGGGGAAATTTATCACATTAAATGCTTACTGCAGAAGAATGGAAAGATGGCAAATGAACAACCTAATACTTCACCTTAAAAACTAGAAAAACAAGAACAATCCAAACCCAAAGTTAGTAGACGGAGAGAAGTCATTAAAATCAGAGCAGAACTTAATGAAATTGAAACCCCCAAAACGATACAAAAGATCAGTGAATCAAAAAGTTGGTTTTTTGAAAAGATAAATAAAATTGACAAACCATTAGGACAGCTAACTGAAAAAAGAAGAGAGAAGACCCAAAGAACAAAAATTAGAGATGAAAAAGGTGATATTAAAACTGATACCTCTGAAATACAAGGAGTCATTAGAGACTACTATAAACAACTATATGCCAACAAATTTGAAAATGTGGAGGAAATGGATAAATTTCTGGGCCAACAAGAGGTAGAAAATCTGAACAGACCAATAACAATAAAAGAGATTGAAGCTGTTATCAGAAGGCTCCCAACAAAGAAAAGCCCAGGACCAGATGGATTCACAGCAGATTTTTACCAAACATTCAAAGAGGAATTGACACCAATTTTTTTACAAACTATTTAAAAAGATTGAAACAGGCAATTCTCCCAAACTCATTCTATGAAGCAAACATCACCCTGATACCAAAAACAGCTAAAGATACAACTAAAAAAGAAAACTACAGGCCAATATCCTTGATGAATATAGACACAAAAATCCTCAACAAAATACTAGCTAACAGAATACAGCAGCACATGTGCCAAATTATACACCATGATCAAGTGGGATTCATCCCAGGGATGCAAGGTTGGTTCAACACATGCAAATCAATAAATGTTATATACCATATCAATAAAATCAAACACAAGGACCATATGATCATCTCTATAGATGATGAAAAAGCATTTGATAAAATTCAACATTCATTCATGACAAAGACCCTCTATAAGTTAGGTACAGACAGAAAGTATCTCAACATAATTAAAGCCATATATGATAAACCCACTGCCAATAGCATCCTGAATGGGGAAAAACTGAAAGCTTTTCCTTTAAGAAC
>NW_007728048.1:195886-198323 GCF_000696425.1 Galeopterus variegatus | reverse complement strand
TGGACTCACACAATCTTCCAAAATTAAATCAAGAAGATATAGAAAACCTGAACAGGCCAGTAACAATAAAGGAGATTGAAGCTGTTATCAGAAAGCTCCCAACAAAGAAAAGCCCGGGACCAGATGGATTCTCAGCAGAATTTTACCAAACATTCAAAGAGGAAATGACACCGATTCTTTACAAACTATTCCAAAAGATTGAAGCAGAAGCAAAGCTTCCAAACACATTCTATGAAGCAAACATCATCCTGATACCAAAACCAGATAAAGATATAACCAAGAAAGAAAACTACAGGCTGATATCCTTGATGAATATAGATGCAAAAATTCTCAATAAAATATTAGCAAACAGAATACAACAGCACATATGTAAGATCATTCACCATGATCAAGTGGGATTCATCCCAGGGAAGCAAGGTTGGTTCAACATATGCAAATCAATAAATGTGATCCACCATATTAATAAAATCAAACACAAGGACCATATGATCATCTCTATTGATGCCGAAAAAGCATTTGATAAAATCCAACACTCATTCATGATAAAGACCCTTTATAAATTAGGTATAGATGGAAAGTATCTCAACATAATCAAAGCCATATATAATAAACCCACTGCCAATATCATCCTGAATGGGGAAAAACTGAAAGCTTTTCCTTTAAGAACAGGAACCAGACAAGGATGCCCACTCTCACCACTCCTATTCAACATAGTTTTGGAAGTATTAGCCAGAGCAATCAGAATTGAGAAGGAAATAAAGGGCATCCAGATTGGAAAGGATGAAGTCAAACTGTCCCTGTTAGTAGATGACATGATCCTATATATCGAACAGCCCAAATCATCTATTAAAAAACTCTTAGAGGTGATAAAAGAGTTCAGCACAGTAGCAGGATACAAAATCAACACACAAAAATCAGTAGCATTTCTATTCACCACTAGTGAACAAGCAGAAAGAGAAATCAAGAAAGCCTGCCCATTCACAATAGCCACCAAAAAAATAAAATACTTAGGAATTGAACTAACTAAGGATGTGAAAAATCTCTATAACGAGAACTATAAACCACTCCTGAGAGAAATTAGAGAGGATACAAGAAGATGGAAAGACATCCCATGCTCTTGGATTGGAAGAATCATTGTGAAAATGTCCATACTACCCCAAGTGATATACAAATTCAATGCAATCTCCATCAAAATTCCAATGACATTTTTCACAGAAATGGAGAAAACTATCCAGACATTTATCTGGAATAACAAAATACCATGCATAGCCAAAGCAATGCTGAGCAAAAAAAATAAAGCTGGAGGCATAACACTACCTGACTTTAAACTATACTACAAAGCTATAATAACTAAAACAGCGTGGTACTGGTGTAAAAACAGGCACACTGATCAATGGAATAGAATATAGAATCCAGAAATCAACCAACACACGTACAGCTGTCTGATCTTTCACAAAAGCACCAAGCCTATACACTGGGGAAGAGACTGCCTCTTCAGCAAATGAGGCTGGGATAACTGGATATCAATATGCAGGAGAATGAAACTAGACCCATACCTCTCACCATATACTAAAATCAACTCAAAATGGATTAAAGATTTAAATATACTCCCTGAAACAATAAAAATTCTTAAAGAAAACATAAGAGAAACACTTCAGGAAGTAGGACTGGGCACGGACTTCATGAATATGACCCCAAAACACGGGCAACCAAAGGAAATAAATAAATGGGATTATATTAAACTAAAAAGCTTCTGTACAGCAAAAGAAACAATTAACAGAGTTAAAAGACAACCAACAGAGTGGGAGAAAATATTTGCAAAATATACATCTGACAAAGGATTAATATCCACAATATACAAGGAACTAAAACAACTGTACAACAACAACAAAAAAAACTAACCCAATTAAAAGATGGGCAAAAGAGCAAAATAGGTATTTCTCAAAAGAAGATATATGTATGGCCAACAGACACATGAAAAAATGCTCAACATCACTCAGTATTCGGGAAACGCAAATCAAAATCACACTGAGATGCCATCTCACCCCAGCTAGGATGGCCAAAATCCAAAAGACTGTGAATGATAAATGCTGGCAAGATTACAGAGAAAAAGGAACTCTCATACACTGTTGGTGGGACTGCAAAATGGTGCAGCCTCTGTGGAAAATGGTATGGAGATTCCTCAAACAATTGCAGATAGATCTACCATATGACCCAGCTATCCCACTGCTGGGAATATACCCAGAGGAATGGAAATCATCAAGTCGAAGGGATACCTGTTCTCCAGTGTTCATTGCAGCACTCTATACAATAGCCAATAGTTGGAACCAGCCCAAATGTCCATCATCAGATGAGTGGATATGGAAAATGTGGCATATCTACACAATGGAATACTACTCTGCTATAAAAAAGAATTAAATACTGCCATTAGCAACAA
>NW_007728048.1:135120-195876 GCF_000696425.1 Galeopterus variegatus | reverse complement strand
AACTAGACAAGGATGCCCACTCTCACCATTCCTATTCAACATAGTATTGGAAGTGCTGGCCAGGGCAGTCAGAAAAGAGAAGGAAATAAAGGGTATCCAGATTACAAAAGATGAAGTCAAACTGTCCCTCTTTTCAGGTGACATGATCCTATATACTGAACAGCCTAAAGCCTCTACAAAAAAACTCTTGGAGTTGATAAAGGATTTCAGCAAAGTAGCAGGATACAAAATCAACACACAAAAATCAGTAGCTTTTCTATTCTCCAATAGTGAACATGCAGAAAGAAAATCAAGAAAGCTTGCCCATTTGCAATAGCCACCAAAAAAATAAAATACTTAGGAATTGAGTTAACCAAGGATGTGAAAAATCTCTATAATGAGAACTACAAACCACTGCTGAGAGAAATTAGAGAGGATACAAGAAGATGGAAAGACATCCCATGCTCTTGGATTGGAAGAATCATTGTGAAAATGTCCATACTACCCCAAGTGATATACAAATTCAATGCAATCTCCATCAAAATTCCAATGACATTTTTCACAGAAATGGAGAAAACTATCCAGACATTTATCTGGAATAACAAAATACCATGCATAGCCAAAGCAATGCTGAGCAAAAAAAATAAAGCTGGAGGCATAACACTACCTGACTTTAAACTATACTACAAAGCTATAATAACTAAAACAGCGTGGTACTGGTGTAAAAACAGGCACACTGATCAATGGAATAGAATATAGAATCCAGAAATCAACCAACACACGTACAGCTGTCTGATCTTTCACAAAAGCACCAAGCCTATACACTGGGGAAGAGACTGCCTCTTCAGCAAATGAGGCTGGGATAACTGGATATCAATATGCAGGAGAATGAAACTAGACCCATACCTCTCACCATATACTAAAATCAACTCAAAATGGATTAAAGATTTAAATATACTCCCTGAAACAATAAAAATTCTTAAAGAAAACATAAGAGAAACACTTCAGGAAGTAGGACTGGGCACGGACTTCATGAATATGACCCCAAAACACGGGCAACCAAAGGAAATAAATAAATGGGATTATATTAAACTAAAAAGCTTCTGTACAGCAAAAGAAACAATTAACAGAGTTAAAAGACAACCAACAGAGTGGGAGAAAATATTTGCAAAATATACATCTGACAAAGGATTAATATCCACAATATACAAGGAACTAAAACAACTGTACAACAACAACAAAAAAAACTAACCCAATTAAAAGATGGGCAAAAGAGCAAAATAGGTATTTCTCAAAAGAAGATATATGTATGGCCAACAGACACATGAAAAAATGCTCAACATCACTCAGTATTCGGGAAACGCAAATCAAAATCACACTGAGATGCCATCTCACCCCAGCTAGGATGGCCAAAATCCAAAAGACTGTGAATGATAAATGCTGGCAAGATTACAGAGAAAAAGGAACTCTCATACACTGTTGGTGGGACTGCAAAATGGTGCAGCCTCTGTGGAAAATGGTATGGAGATTCCTCAAACAATTGCAGATAGATCTACCATATGACCCAGCTATCCCACTGCTGGGAATATACCCAGAGGAATGGAAATCATCAAGTCGAAGGGATACCTGTTCTCCAGTGTTCATTGCAGCACTCTATACAATAGCCAATAGTTGGAACCAGCCCAAATGTCCATCATCAGATGAGTGGATATGGAAAATGTGGCATATCTACACAATGGAATACTACTCTGCTATAAAAAAGAATAAATTACTGCCATTTGCAATGACATGGATGGACCTAGAGAAAATTATATTAAGTGAAACAAATCAGGCACAGAAGGAGAAATATCACATGTTCTCACTTATTTGTGGGAGCTAAAAATAAATAAATAAATACACAAATAAACTGGGGGGTGGAAGGAAGAAGACACAACAATTACAATTCCTTGAAGTTGATACGACAAGTGAACAGAAAGGAGGTTGTTGGGAGGGAGGGGGGAGAGGGAGGAGAGAGGGAGGTTTTGGTAATTGGCCACAGTAATCAACCATGTTGTATATTGACAAAATAAAATTAAATTAAAAATAAATAAAAAGAGAGAGGAGAGTCTCTCTCTCTCTTGTTGTCTCTGTTCTACCATTTTGACAATGTGGTACCCTGCCATCACTGTCACCATCACTAACAGCTTCGCCAGATGTGTTCCCTGGTCTCTGGACTTCCTAGCCTCTGAAACTGTAAGCAATAAGTTTCGTTTTCTTTATAAAACACCCAGATTCGTGTATTTTGTTATAAGCAACAGAAACAGACTAATGCAGTTGGATCCCTCATGTAATGCCAACCTTTCTTGTTTCTAGGTTGTAATCCAAAGTCATTGAAACTTGATTAATTTACATTGCTTTACATTTTTAATAACCACTGTATAAAGCAGAACTTCCTTTTATTCTCTGTAGTGGTGACTTCGTTAAAGAGTTGTGCATCCCTGGGTCAGGTTGGATCCATGTGCAGTAGTAGTCACAGTCTGAAAATTCTCTGAGAACAGTAGATGTCATTTTCATGTTATGGCCCACAGTCGATTCTAGTCCTCAGTTTTTATTTGCTTACAAGTTACTTCTTCTGACAAAGGCTATATTTAGCTGAACTATGTGATTTGATTTGCAAATTCTCTGCCCCCACACACATATATTTAAGTAATCCTTTTAAACAAAGGCTCACACCCATGGCTTTGTAAGGAAGGCAGAAGGTACAGGTAAAGTGGGTGTAGCGGCGTGTGCTTCTGCAACAAGTAAAAACATCCCTTCACAAGAATAGTTAAGCAAATCCCTGTAGGTGAGAACTATTCCTATCATCTGGCCCATGTGTCAGATTTTCTTACAGTGCAAATAGACAAAACCCTTCAGAAAACCACCCACAAGGAGTAAAACTGATTTGCTAGGGCTCACTGCTTCTTTTGTTGTTGTTTCAGTGAAAGTGATCTGAAATGATAGGCCCAAACTATCAGTAAGTGGGCGTGTGCCATCGTGCTAATTGGAATAAGCCTGCAGTGCGATTTAGATGAGCAGAAAAGCTATTCGGTGAAGTAGCACTGAAACTGAGGTCAGCTGACAAGGGAGTCTGGCCCAAGTTCTGCCCTTTGCTGGCTGAGTGACACTGGGCAAGTTGTTTAAATTCTCAGTCTCCTTGGTAAGACTGGAGGGTTACACTTAATTATCTTTATTGTTCCATGTAGCTGTTTTTAAAATTCAGTAATCAAGACATTGTTCTAATTACATTCTCCCTTTACATATTGATATGTTCTTGGGCACTGGGTTTCAATATGTGTATGCTTTTTAGTGAATGGAATAAGTATATTTATCTAGCCTTTTTTTTCTTTAACTTTATTAATCTTCCATTTGTTGCCCTCAGTGTTCTTAAAGTATCCTTAATTTTCTATTATCCAAGTGATTGCTTTTCCTTAATATACTGTATTAGTTTCCCAGGACTGCTGTAACAAAATTCCACAGTCAGGGAGGCTTAAACCACAGAAATTTAGTTTCTCTTGGTCTTGGAGGCTGGAAGTCCAAGACCAAGGTGCCAGCATGATTGGTTTCTCCTGAGGCCTCTCTCCTTGACTTGCAGGTGTCTCCTCTGCCCCCCACTGCCTCTTCTTCTGACTGTCCTTCTGCATAAACACATCCCTGCTATCTCCCTATGTGTCCAAATTTCATCTTCTTACAAGGACACCAGTCATATTGGATTAGTGACTACCCATATGACTTCATTTTACCTTAATTACTCTTTTAAAGTCCTTATCTCCAATTAGTCACATTCTGAGGTATTGGAGGTTAGGACTTCCACACATGAATTTTGTACAGACACAATTCAGCCCAAAACATATATATTCAAAGCCTTCTTTATATTAATGTAGTCTTTATCCAATACAATTTTAGTATTATCTTAAAACATACTTTCAGTCTAATAATCAGCACACAGTTTCTCTAAGCAGACTTTAAATAGGCATTGTAATTGAACTACATGAATCAGAGCTTACAGGACTTCTAGCAGACATATTAATTTTTCCGTGAAATGGTATGCTGCAATATACTCATAGTTTCTACTTCCTTCCTTATTATACCTGACAAAGGAATTTATTAATAGCTAATCACTCATAAACCAGCATTGCAGAATTCCTGGTATCACTTCTGGTACAGCATAATCTTATGTTCTCAACGGGTGCCTAAGAAACACTTGATAGATTAGTTCATTAGGTTCTTTTGACTTGTAGGAAACTAAAGGCCAGTAAAAACAGAGATAAGGGTCTAGGAATCAAAGTGCTACTTGCTGCATAACACATGGTAACAATTCTTTAAAATCTATGGCAATGGATGCTGAGGATTGTGCTGTCTGGGACACGTTCTTCTCGTTGGTCGATGTGCATTTAAGACCTCATGCTCCTGACGTGGCCGTGTCTCCTGCACATATACACTATGTTCCCATCAGCACAAATTATGGTTATGAAGATGGAACTATGAAGGCAGTTTTTAAGATCTTTGCAGGATCCGTTAACAGATTTAGTGTCTCTCTCAGGAATTCTCCTGAACTTTCAGAGATTTGGGGAGCTTGGCCAGAATAATCTGGCCCACCTCTGCAGGGACCCATTGAACCTCATCACTAGCAAGAAGCAGGAACCTGAGCAAGTCCATTTACTGGTATCAGAATCAAATTGGGGAGACCCTCTGGAGTTATACATATAAGAAGATATTTAGGAAAAGCTATACCTAGTCATAGAATACTCGAGAAGTTGGGAGATCCTAAAAACTATTGCACTGAGAGTTTTGGCTGTGTTTGGCAAGGAATGACAGCAAGTTTGCTCTCAGCACCTTACGGAGCACAGGCCGACTGCTTCCGCTTGCTTTCTTTCCACAGCACAGCTTCCTGAGGAAGGAAGGTGAGAGTCCTTGCCATATTCATTTGACAGAGGATGAAGCTAAGGCTCAAAGAAGCTGAGGACTGTGCGTGGTAAATTCAAAGTCACGATGAATAACTGAATAATTTGTGAAGCTGCAAACCCAAGTCTGATGATCCCGTGGCCTGCAACAGTTCCCCTAATCCACATGTCCTTCCTTGGATGTCAAAGTAAGAAGTTGATTAGTGAACCACCCCCTTGCAACCATGTGTTAGTCAAGTAGGTGTCTTTCTTTTTTTTCTAATTTACTTTTTCATTTATTTTGCTTACTGTCTGTTTTGCCCCACTGGAATGGGAGCTCTATGAGGACAGGGATGTTTGTTTGTTTGTTTTTCCAGTGCCTGGAACATAAGTATTTCAGTAAACACTTTCAAAAGTAGTGCAGGGAAATGGCTCTGAGTTCAGTAAAATCAGGAATTTTATAGAATGTCATCAGGGCTTTTGCAGCATGTAAAGGAAAAGTTAAAGGATCAGTTAATGAAGAAGAGAAAGACAAGAAAAATTGTTTTCAGAATAAACTGGAGAGCAAGTTTCAGGACTTTAAAGTAAAACAGGAGCTATATGGAAAAAGAAAGAGGTGGGGGGAAGAGAAAGAGGGAGAGAGAAAGAAAAGTAAACTTTATGTTAGCTTAACAGGGTGCTTGCTAGGACATACATCTTCAAGAGTGTTTTTCAAAGTGTCTTAGTCAGTTTGGGCTGCTGTAACAGAATAGCACAGCCTGGGTAACTTAAACAACTAACATTTATTTCTCACAGTTCTGGAGGCTGGGGAGTCCAAGATCAAGGTGCCTGCAGATCCAGTGTCTGATGAGGGCCCTCTCCCTGGTTTGCAGACTGCCGTCTCATTGTAGGCTCACATGGTGAAGAGTAGAGTGAAGGGAAGCAAGCTCTCTCATGTGTCTTCTCAAAAGGGCACTGTCTTAGTCCCTTTGAGCTGTTATAACAAAATATCAAAAACTGAATAGCTTATGAACAACAGAGATTTTTTCTCCTCACACTTCTGGAGGCTGGAAGTCTAAGAGCAAGGCACTAGCAGATTTGGTGTCCTGAGAAAGCCTGTTTCCTGGTTCATATGAGTAGATCTTCCCCCCGGACTGTGTCCTCACATGATGGAAAGGGTGGGGGAGCTCTCTGGGGTCTCTTTTATAAGGGTGTAAATCCCATTCTGCCTTCATGGCCCAATCACCTCCTAAAGGCCCCATTTTCCAATATCATCACTTTGAGGGCTAGAATTTCAAGATATGAACTACGAGGGAAGACAAAAATTCAGTCCAGAGCACAAGGTCTCTTTTATGGAGCACTATTGATCAGAAAAGAAGCCAATATAGACTTCAGCCCCCAACACCCATCTCTGCCCCTCAAGTTTATATCTTTAATATTTTGAATTTCTAGGTAAGATTTTGGTTTTTTTCAAACAATGCTGCAGATTAAAAGTGATCATAAGTGAGTGAAACTACTGCCATAAAGTGTGTTATACTGGGTAACTTTTGAGAGATATCACTGAAGACTGCAGATAGAAAAGGTCAGAATCACAGAGAGTGGACTATTGTCTGCCCTGTCTCGGTGCCCAGGCTTCAAGTTCTGAAGAAGCCCAGGAAAGAGCAGAGATAAGGCAAAGAAAAACACGCTGGTCTTCAGGGAAATGCATAAGCGAACTTGGAGTTGAGGTGGTCCGGATAGCAGGCAGGAAGGGCCGCGCCAACAAAGCAAAACTCTCCCCCACAGACCGTTCAGCCTTTTATCTGTGGGCTGAATGTGCTGGATAGTGAATTTACAGCTTCAGAGGACACCGAGATACCAACACAAAGGCGTTCATGGAAACAATTCAGAAAACAGAGTCAGGACATGTGGAATGTGGTGGGATGTAAAAACGCTGTGGGTGTGGGTGTTGGGGCAACGGTGCGGCCCCTCCCTGAACATGAAGGGGGGTGGTGAGCGTCATCACTGCACACTGAGGAGTGGGATTCCTCGTTCAACCGGAATTTGTGCCTGCGGGGGTGGGACATACACCGACCTGGAATTGTGACTTGCTGCTCCGGGAAGCCAGCGCAAGGGTGGACAGTGTGAGTTTGGAGGAGTTGACACCACACGGGCTCTTGGTTGTGAGTAGTTCAGTTTCATTTTTAAAAATTACTACTAACTGCTTAAGTTTACTTGAAGACTGGGAATCTCATTTGCACTGATATAACGTGTGCCACTAACGTGCCACTTACGCTGTTCCCATGCCACTCCCTGCCCCTCCCCCACCGCCTTGATGCTTAATTTGGTGCATGTAATGATTTATGTTGTTTTCACAAGAATAATAAATAAGTTTGGCAGTTTAAGGAGAGGACAATAAAGTTGTAAATAAAGGAGTATATTAACATCATTCAGCCTTAGTCTTACATATTGATTTTTTTGTAGTTTTTTCTTTTATAATATTAACATGTGGCTATTTTGCTGATACTTTTTGCACTGATATTGCCCTGATATAGTGATCTTGGTTAAGGAATTTAGAAATTGAGCATAGCCTAGAAAATAGGATATTTGTCAAAAGGATAAATTTCCTATAAAGGTGCACATTGATATATACATAAATGCAGAAAACTGTATACAGTGATAAATAAAAATGGCCCAACCTGTGGTAGAATTGTTGCTGTAGGAAGCAGAGGGGAGTTGTAGTAGATATCTTTGTAAGCATGGGAAGAACCAACAAGCAACTCAAAACCATGCCACATGAGAAACAGCTGAAAAAATGGGATTTTTAAACTTGGGGGAAAATAGACCCAGAGAACATCTGCAAATGTTGCTATCTGCAAATATTTGAAGGCTCTCTTGCAGAAAGAAGATCAGGCTTGTTTGGTAGAGCTCCAGGGGCAGATAATGAGAGATATAGCTTCCTGAAAAGTGGAGCAGAATATCTGTGATTCTACCCCTGTTTCTAAGAAGAAAAACACCACCTATATGCGACCCAGCTACGGCCGCCATATACCTGGACAATGCAGAGGACAATTAAAGTGTCTGCTGAGCTGACTGTACCTGCACGGTGGCCAGAGATGAACTCTGATGGGTTTGTGATTTGTTCTTCTGAAACTTGGTGACAGGGCGCACAGTAAATGAATTCTGGAGAACTGGGGGAAATTTGTAAGCAAAAGAAGAGATGAAATACCAAGTGGTATCAGATTTTTGTAGAGACTAACAGACACCAGGTATCAGGTTTTTGCAAACCATTGAGATAGTGGCAATTCTCAAAAAAAGCCTGTGTGCAGAAAGAAAGTATAGATTCTGCCCCTCTTTGGCCATGGTAGCCCTGGACATTTTAGCAGCAGCTACATTGATCTGGTCAGCTGTGCGCATGCTCCATGCATCTCTCTAGGGCAGCTGCAGCTAGGAGGATTCGAATGCCTTGGGTTTGTTTGACTGTTTGCTTGGGGAAGGGGGAGGTTGTTCATTAAAAGGAACACTATCCCAGCTCAGTGTCTATTCACTGAAGCCCTCATAGCCCATCAGTCAGAAGACTCCAATGGTTAAAAGAATGAACTCCAGAGCCAAAGTGTCAGGGTTTAAATCCCACTTCCACCACTTGGCTGTGTGACTTGGGCAAATTCCTTATCCTCTCTCTGCCTTTGTTTCCTCTTCTGTAAAGTGAAGATAATAATAATAGTACCTACTTCATAAAATGAGGGTTAAATGAATTAATTCATGGAAAGAGCTCATCCCAGTGTCTGGCCATAGTAAGCAATTAATAAATGATTATTGTTTGAGTATCAGATTATTGTTGTCAACACTGGTTCTCAAGATCAAAGGCAGAATCAGACCCCTGCTTCCTTGTAAGAAAAATAGACCTCTTAAGTCACAATCTAATCCAGTTATCCTCATGTCTGGGTGTGATTCTTGGTGAACAAAGCTGTAGAAACACAAATGTCCCAGGGGCATATTGATGATATTTCCTGCTTCTTTCTTCCTTCATATCTCCAAACAAAACAAGAGTTTACAACAGATTCACTACTTTATTCTGTCCATCTGACCACTCAGTAGCCATAACTTTAACAAGCACTGACTCAAATATTAGACCACCCAATAAATCTATCAGCCTGGATATCTTGCAAGCAACTCAATTACAACATCCCTAAAATTGAAGTCTCAGTCTTCTCTTTGCATTTTTTCTTTTCCTCTTTTTTTTTCTTTTTTGCATTTTTAATATTTGTTAATATACTTAGCCATTTTCAGAATCATCTTTGGTTTTGCAAATCTGCCCCATTGAATTTCCCTCAAATTCATCTCTTCCTTTGACAGTACTAGTGAACTGTCCTGGTTCAGGACTTTTTGATTTATTGCCTGGATACCTGCTCTAATCTCTCACTTCTTCCTGCCACTTTCCTCTCTTTTGCACTACCCTCCCCTCTTACACAACCAAAGAGGACCTTTCTAAAAGGCAGATCTGATCAAATTTACCCTCTCCACGCCTCCAGTTTAAATTCTAATGCCCTGGGCAAGAAATTTATGGTTCTTTATGGTTCCAATGTACCTTTCAGGTGCTGGGCTCCCTCTTGTGCTTGTTAAGGCTGATTCCTCCCCCCACCTCCCCTGCCCCCAGCACGCACAGCACCAGGACCCTTCTGGGCCTTTGCTCATGCTAGTTGCTCTCCTTGTATGCCCTTTCTCCTTTCTCTGCCCTGAAGACTTTCACTCAGTCTCTAAGGCCCTGCTCAGATATCACTGCTTTCAAGTTCTTTGCCTTAGGGTTTCTTCCACAGAATCCTTTAGCCCTGGGCTTATGTAGCATTTTAGCATCTTAACAGCCTTAAAGGCATAGCTGGCTTAAAGGCAACAGATTAAACACATAAATGGTTTATTCTGCCATTAGATTAGGTACTTTTTAAAATATATGAACTCTCTCTTTCTTGTGCATCTTAATCTTAGCAATGAGCCCAATCACAATAGATACTTAAATTGGTTTGTTGAGTGAATGAATGAAGTAAATCTTTTACCTCAAGTATATTTTTACTTTTCATCAGCACAATCAAATAAAGGCAGATGCATTTGCTTGCCTTGTTTTAAGTTATCTATTTACTAATTCCTATCAATCTATTCATGCATGGGTAAGTGCCACCCCAGAGAGATGACTCTGTTCTCCTTTCAAAATGCCAATGGACTCAGCTAAAGGACAAGGGTGAGGACCACCATTTATTCATTCATTTGACACCTGTTAAGTGTCAGGCCCTGTTCTAGGCTCTCAGGATTCAGTGAAACATCCCTACTCTCCAGGACTTTCAATTCCATAAAGATGAGACAAAAAAGAAACAAGCAAACAGACAAACAAAGTAATTGTGTCTAGTGATAAGGGCTAAGAGGGCCATAAAATGGGGTGATGTGGTATATTGTGACAAACTAGGGATGGGATGACTTTGGATTGGGTGGTTATCTCCATGATGAGGTGAGACCTGATGTTGAAAGCCAGCCGTGTAAAGATGTGGGGGTGGAGAGGTCAGCCAGGCAAAGCCTAAAGACAGGAATGAGGAAAAGAACGGAGGCAAATGTGGCTAGCATATCACAGCAAGGGGACCGCATGGTGTGCCGATACTGTATTGCCTGCTTTCTGTGTTTCTGCATTTATATCTGATCACATCCTCGGAAGAAGGCTATCCACTTTTTATAAATGGTGAAACTTGCCCTTGGAACAGTGAAATAATTTTCTCAAAGTCTCAGATGTCAGAAGTGGGAAGAATAGTTATTCAAAAAGAATTCCAACTATTCAAAAGTTCAGGATCAAATGCCAGGCTAAAATAAAATGATTTTAGACAACATTGCCTTTTTATTGTCTATTGATAAAGCACTTTAAATATGATAAGATGCAAATACAGTGAAATCACTTAATATATTGCTGATGCTAGAGTAGACAATATTACCCCCCTTCAAGGCTAAATCTCTTGTATTACACTTTTCCTTATATATGTTTCAAAAGTTATTTTCTATCCATTCAAAACTATAGTAGAAACTACGTAACAACAAAGATCATTATAATGGAATTTTAACATCTCAAATTAAAATGCCAACTGATATAAATACTGATACAATTAAAACTTACAGTTAGAAGAGAATATAAACTATTTGAACATTTTTTTTAATGTTTAAAGATAAAATAAGAGACACTTCAATGTTAAAAGGCAACATTTTTCTGCTAAGCACTGCTTTCTATTTGATGTTGAAACAGTCTATCAATTATTCAAGGCTGAAATAGCAGATTAAACACCTAAGAAAATGCAACCACCAAGTAATTGAGGACACTTCAAAAAGAGCATTCATTCTATACAGAGTACAATGAACAGATCTATGCCTTTGTTCTATTAAAAAATTAATCCATCAAGGGTCAGTAACCACCAAAAGGCTAATTAAGATGTTAATGAAAATCCCATGTAACTTTCTTCCCTTGGGCCACAATAAACTTGAGGTGATATGGAATTTAATTATGCCTACACTGGGAGACATTCCTTAAACCTAAGATACCAACAGATTCAAAATTAGAGTATTATCTCAAATAATGTATGCAACGAACTTGGCCAATTGCCTTAAGAAATCATGTCACCAATTTTTAAAATGTGCACATGAAAAGACTTCCCTCCAAAGTCTTTTCTAAGAAGCATGACTTTCTCCTCAATTTAACAGTAAGTTATACGTTTTGAAGAACTGATCTTTGGAGAGGAGTTAAAATAGGAACTATTTTACCTATCTAGCAAGTACTGGAGCATTGTGACCAGAGATCATAAAGAGGATCTGGGTGGGTGTGCTCTCTGACCATCAAAGAAACTTATCACCGATCAATTCCTGAGTCCCAGACACATGTAGAATGGGCATTGCCTGTCATTTTTCCCTTCAAATATGTTTTCGTTTGCCCAAGTAGGAGTCCCTGGGCAGTAATAAATATCCTACTTTGTGTCCAAAAACCTCACTAGAAATACAGAGTTATCAATTTGATTTTAGGAGCAAGAGATTAGAAGTGATGTTTCCTGGTACAGTCTGTCTCACTCCAGAAGAAGTACAGAGATTCATTATTAACAAGGAAGCAAACAATTCGTAGGGTTTTTGAACATGCCTTTGAGATTTGTGATTGATTAGACTTCAGGAAGCCGAGGAGGAATATGACTCAATTAAGTTGAGATTTTATAAAGCACACATGAAGGGGAACAGGGAGTTTCATTTTTAAACGATCGCCCAGGGTCTTAATAAAATATGCAGCAGCCATTCCTGGATGCACTGTCTGCCTCTTCTGCCCCTTCTGAGCAAAGCTTGAAGAACTTTAAGGCGCGTGTAATTTCTATTTTACCCGGTGGGCTCATGTCTGTTGGTCACTTTGGAAATCAAGCCTAAAACAATAACCGAAGAAAGTTTCAATTTGCATCCAGGAAAACGAACAGGTTTCATATTTCCTGCCAAATTCAATCAATTAGAGGTGGCTGCCTGGAGTTCTGTGTTGAGCAGACCGGAGAAGTGCATTGGCTCGGTGGGAAAGAAACACGACGGATAACTGATGTTTGCCATGGACTCAGGGAGGGGGTGTGATAGCACTGGAGCCATGAATATGCTGACTCTGGTGAAGACATTGAATGACATAATGAAGATGAAGTGATTGTTTTATGTTTCCTCGTGATGGAGGAAAAATAAAACTTCCATACCAAAAGGGGAGAAAATGTAAAATGTGTGTGTGTGATGCCTCCTGAGTACAGCCATTCATTCGTTTACTCAGTAAATTTTAATTGAGTGCTTATTGAACATTAATAATATTATATGTATATAGCATAAAACATAAATATATACTTATACTTATATTTAATATATTTTACAGTGTATTAAATATAAGATAATATAGTTGTATATTAAATAGTAAAATAATTAATATTTACTGAGTGCATCATTCCAGGTGCTAGAGATATAACAGGAAACAAAACAAATTTCTAACACTCTTATAGTCCATGTGAGGAAAAATCAGAAAAGCAATTAAACAAGTAAATGTATGTCTGCGAGTTACAAGAGCTGAGAATGAAAACAAAGCAAGGAAAGGGGACAGAGATTATTGAGGGGCTATTTCAAATGAGATGGTCAGGGGAGGCTTTGCTGAGAAGGTGGCGTTTGAAAGCAGTGAGTGGCAGAGCCGTGGGGATGGGGGGAGTGGCCTTGAAGTGTTTGAGGATTGCAGGCAGCGTTGGGGAGAGAGAGGAGATGAGGGAGGTGAGAGAAGTGGAAGGGGCAGGTGATGAGGGGTCTCCCTAGCAGGCCATTGGAAGAACACTGTCTTTGAACGAGAAAGTTGCCAGTGCAGAGTTCTGAGCAGAACAGTGCCATGAATGACTTGGCTACTGTTGCAAAAAACTGGCATGGAAAGGAAAGGGGCCAAAATAGGAGAAAATAGACCACTCAGGAGGCTACTATGATAAACCAGGCAGAAATATGGTAGCTTGAACCAGTTTAGTTGTGGTGGGCGTGACAAGAAGTGATTATATTCAAAATACATTTTGAAGGTAAAGCTGATGGAATTTGCTAACGGATTGAAGGTAAGATGTGAGAGAAAGAAGCAGCCAGGAAGACTGCAATGTGTATGGCTGAGCAACTGTGAAAACAGATTTGCCACATGTTGAGATGGGCAGGATTGTGAGAGCAGCACGTTCTTGGGAAAAATCAATAATTTATCTTTGGATATGTTAAATTATTTTTAATTTTTAATATCAATTTCATTGCAGTGTAATTTACCAACAATAAAACACACCAATCTAAAGTGTTCAGTTTGAAGATTTTTGACAAATGTATACTCTTGTGTAACCACCATTGCAATCAAGATATGGAATGGGGTTTTTTGTCCTATCACCCCCAAAACTTTTCTGGTACCCTGTCCCAGTCTGTTTCCCATCACCATAGGACCCAGAAAACAACTGATCTGCTTTATGTCCCTGTCTTTCTAGTTATTTCATATAATTGTGATCATACAGAATGTAATCTTTTGGACTGACTTCTTTCAGACAGAGTAATATTTTTGTGATTTCATCCACTTTATGTGTATCAGTAATTAATTCCTTATGATTGCTGAGTATTGTTCGCTTTCTTATATTGAGTTGTAAGAGTTCCTGGGTATTACTCCCTTGTCAGATATGTGCACAGCAAATATTTTCTCCCAGCCTGTGGCTTGCCTTTTCTTTTGAAGAGCAGTATATATTGCAGAGCAGAACTTTTAATTTTGTTGAAGTCTAATTCATCAGCTTTTTTTGTGGTCTGTGTTTTGTTTTTTCAAGAAATTTTTGCCTACCTCAAGGGTTGCAAAAATTTTCTCCAGCGCTCTCTTCTAGAAGTTTTATAGTTTTCGCTTATAAGTTTAGCTCTATGATTTATTTCATTAGTTTTTATATATGGCGTAAAGTTGTTTGGTTTTTCCCAAATGGATATCCAACTTCTCCGGAATCGTTTGTTGAAAATAATTTACTTTCCCCATTGAATTACCTTGACACCTTTTTAAAAATTAATTGACCATAGATGTGAGGGTCTGTCTAATTTGAACTTTCTATTATGCTGAATTGATCTATATATGTATTTTCACGCCAGTACCAACTATCTTGAATACAATAGATTTACAATAAGTCTTGCTTTATCCCTCCAGGTAATAGCTATTTGTTGTTACCAACATCTGGGTTTCCACACCATCTCTCCATTGGTTTCTCAGCTCTTCTACTGTTGAAATGCATTAAGTTCCCTTTGTTGTAAATATTTGAAGTGGTTTATGTTTTTCATGTTAAATCTGACCAATATAAATTCTCACAAAATAGGTAGGTACTATAATTATCCTTACTTTACACAGGAGGAAACTGAGGCACAGAGGAGTTAAGTAATTTGTCCACATTTAAAGAGCTAGTAAGTGGTGGAGGCAGGATTCAAAGCCAGGCAGCCTGGCCCCAGAGCCTGTGCCTTTCACACTCTGCTCTGCTGTGGACAGGCATCACTGCACAGATGATATTCAAACCTTGAAATGGAGAGTAACCATGTAGAATGGGGGTAAGAAGAGGTCAGAGAACTGAAACTGGAAAGACTCCAATGTTAGAGCTCAGAAAGAGGAGGAAGAACCAACAAAGGGGACTGTAAAGAAGCGGTGAGTGAGGGAGGAAAACCACGAGAAAGGAGTAGCCTAGAAACCAAGGGGAGAAAGTGTTTGGAGAATGGACCGATCAGCTGTGTCAAATGCTGCCAGAAGATCAAGTGATGCGAGCACTGGGAAATGACCATTGGATTTGGCAACACAGGTCACTGATGACCTTGATAAGAATAGTTTGGGTAGAACTGCGGGGAAAGAGTTACCCCAGTTAGAGTGGGACCAAGAGCAAGTAAGAAGAGAGGAGACGGAGATAGTGAGTCCACAACTCTTTTGCTCTGTGTGTGTTGGGGAAATGCGTGGTAGCTGGGATGGGGGGGTGAGGAGATGAAGTCAAGTTTGTGTGGTGAATGAGATGAGCCAATGGGAAAGAAAATACCTGCGATGCGGAAGTCGGGTGGGGGAGCGGGGACGCATGCTATGCAGTTTGGAAACGTTTCCAAACGTTTACATAATTTGCTACCTGAGTGACATGTTTTGCTGTCATAAGAGCATGGAATGCAATCCCCATCCCTGCAAGAATGTTATGTCACACCTGAAACCACATATGTGAGTTATTGGCCTCAGCTACTGGACTCCAAAACCCTCATAAGCCCAAGATTTGGGACACTGAAGGCTTTGGCTGTAGCAGGGCTACTCTCTGTCAGCTTTGTGCTGTTCTCAGAAGCCTCCCCCACCAACACTGGCACTGCTCTCTAGGGTCCAAGGACCTCGCTTATGTTGACCCACACTGGAATCTACCCTGTGCTGACCAAACCGTCTCTTCCAAGAACCTCTCGTAGAAAGGAACGCCTCAGATTTGGATTACACTTTACCTTCACAGAGGCCTGCTTCCATCCTGATTGAGCAACTGGACCTTGATAATTGGACTTAGAATGAAATTGGGACTCACTCACTATGTGGTTCATGGACACTATTGAGTGCATTCCCTGTGACAGTTGTTCTGGTTATTCTCCCTGTCTTTGACACTGTGGGGAAAAAAGAAAAAGAAAATCTATATTCATGAAATCATACTTTGATCATTTCCTTATTTTAACCAAACAAAACACCACAGGACCCAAATTCTTGAGGAGGCAAGAGAAGAAGGGGACCAGACCTAGTGCCAAGAGGAAGGTTTAAGTGTAAGAGAGAAACACAGCCCACTCCTGACAGCAGAGGAATAAGGCAGCAGATGTGGGTACGAGGTGGTTGACAGATGTTGGGTGGGAATGTGTGGAAGTCCTCTTCCCGTGACTTCTATTTTCTCAGTGAAAGAAGAAGCTAGATCATCAGCTGAGAGTAAAAAGTAGCAAAACAGTGTGGAGGTTTGACTAATGTATAAAAGGTATGAATTAGGAGAGTGGAAGTTAAATAATCAGGGAAATATACTAGAATTGCCAGATGGTAGCACTAAGGACCTGCTTGAAGTTAATGATCACAAACTTAAAATGAGATTGCGTCAGTTTACACTGAATAAATATCTCTCTTTTTAAAAATTCTAATAACATAACTTTCATTCTAATAACACAGCTGGCAAAAGATAATAAGCCAGCTCTTTGAACTTTTAAAAACAGACCACAGGAATCTACATAAAATTTACCAATTAAATTATAGTATTGCTATAGTATTACATCAAAGATAATTATCTGATTTTGATAATTTTACTATGGTTATGTAGAGAATTGCTTGTTTTTATAAAATATATAATAAAGTATTTTGAAGGAAAAAGACACCATGTGTGCAACTTACTTTTAAAATGTTTGGAAAAAAATTATTTAAATATAAAATGAAATAGACTTATTTTCTCTTTCCCAGCTTTATGAAGGTATAATTGACAAATAAAAATTGTATATATTTATATGTACAATGTGAAGTTTTGATATATGTACACATTATGAAATGATTCGATCAAATTAATTAAGAAAATTTTTAAAATATAAAGATAAAAATAAAAAATAAATAACAGCACATTAAAAAAAAAAGCTGGGGAATATGTCCTTTATGGCACTAAAAACTTCAAACCCTGCTACAAAAAATGTTATGCCAATCAATCAGGCTTAAGCAAAGGGGGTGAACAAACAAATGTTGGAGATCAGAAAGCAGTACCCCAAAGGGAAGACCTCAGAAGCAGCCTGCACCAAAAGTCAATGTGTTGGAAACCTGATCCCCACTGTAACAGTGCTGAGAGGGTGGGAAATCCAATTATGGTATTTGAAAGGTGGGGCCTTTAAAAGGTGATTAGTTTGTGAGGACTGTGGCCTTGTGAATGGACTGATGTGTTCGTGGAGTCATGGGTGTGGTTCTGATGGCTTTATAAGGAGGGCTAGTGAGCAGGTTAGATCTCTCTTGCTCAGGCTATTTCTCTTGTGATGCGATACCCTGTGTTGCTGCACAGAGACACCACCCAGAAGAAGGCCCTCACCAGATGTACTGCTGGACCGTGGACTTCTCAGCCCCCAAACTGTAAGAACTAAGTTTCATTTATAAATTATCCAGCTTCAGGTATTCTGTTATAAGCAACAGAAATGGGCTGATAGCCTCAAAAGCGGTTTTCCTCTGACCTTCTCCTGCCCTCCTGTCTCTCAGCCTCATTCTCCCTGGAGGCAAGCTGCAGAAACTAGAATCCCTCTTCCCCAAGGAGAGTCGTAGAAACCAGGCCCCTTCTCCCCACAGCCTGCTATAAAGACTAAAATTATACTTTAATCTTCCCCCTGCCTTTCTGTCTTTGAGTTGGCCATAAAGAAATCCTCTGACCTAACTTGTCTGATTGCAGAGCATAAGACCCCCATTTCAGAAGGGGTCCTGCCCCATACCCTGGAGGAATGAATGCTACACAGAGAGGCCAAAAAGGATCTGAATGGACAGGCCTTGCTGGATTTCCCCACTCAGTCCATTAGCATTGGATCATGCTTTTCTTGTCCAATCACATTTCTACACGGTTGTCCCTACTTCACAGAATCTAAAAGTAGACAGTTTTCTCTATATCTTTGGGTCTTCATTCTGAAGGCTCCATGTCACCTAAAACTATGATCAAATAAAATTTGTTATGCCTCTTTTTCCTATTAATCTGTTTTTCTCAGTTGATTCCAGTGAACCTTCAGGGGTTTGAAGAGGAAGTTCTCCCTTGGCCCCTATACAACCAAAGTGGGTTTATTCCAAGGCCACTTGGGTGACTTTTTGTATAGACGAATCAGTCTGTAAGGAGGGCTGGAGAGGGTGGGAGTGGATAGGCTTAATGCAAGATTTCTGGACTTCAGCATTTTTCATATTCGGGCCAAACAGTTCTCTGTTGTGAGGGTTTTCTTGTGCATTATGTAATGGTTAACATCTGTCCTTTACCTATTAAATGCCAGTACCAACCCCCCTCAAGTTGTGACAACCAAACATGTGCCCAGACATTTTCAAGCACTCCTTGGAACACTATCATTCTTGGTGAGAATCACTGCCTTAATAAACACTTGCCTGTAGTTTCTATATGTGGAGTTTTATAAGTTAAGAATAAATATATATATATGCATGTATACATATATGTGTACACACACATAAATAATACACCAACATATATGTATATTTTATACCTAATATATGTATATTATGCATTTATGTTTAAGTATGTTTATGTGTATAGCAAGAAAGCCAAAGAGAAAGAATAAGACAGAAAGAGTGAGAAAGGATGCAGCAAATGTAGTAAATGTTAAGTTTTTTTTGAAATCTGGGTTAAAAATATACAGGATTTGTTTATACTATGCTTGCATATTTTCTGTAAGTTCAAAATTATGTCCAAAAAAAAAAAAAAAGATGGGCCAATGACTTCCAGGCCTGTACTTGAAATGAAATGCATTTGAAAAATACTGAAGTCTTTTATCTTAATTCTTCATATAGTCTTATAATGTCATGATTCCGAAATTTCAAGAAACTATATATTCAGAATTTATATTTGAGAAAAAAGCCAAGGCAAGACCAGTGCTAGTTTGTTTCTAATTTATGGCTCAAAGCATTAGGGGAAATCTGTCACTAAGTTATAAATACTATTGTAAAGGAAGAACATGTCTATACTGGTTGTTACATAGACTGTCTATAGTTGCATTTTCCCCAGGATCGTGTCACATAACAAACTACATTGTACTCAACACAAAATACCAAGAACCATCACTAATTCCTCTCGCTCACTCTCCACATCTAGTTGATACAGAAAATGCTGATGATTTAGCTCCCATATCCATCCTGAATCCTCACTTCTTTCTATCTCCAAGATCCTCACTCTGGTCCATGTCACCACTGTCACTTCCCTGGAGACCCGCTTTCACCATTGCCCTCCCCCAATCTATCTTCTATTCAGCAACCAAGTTTCTGTATTTAACCTCAGTCCTGTTTAAATTCTCAAAGTGTTCACATGCACTAGAGTTTTCCAAGCACCACTCTTTTTCTTCTCTCTGTCATTCCACATGCTCCAAACACACTGAATTTTCTGTGGCTCCTGGAAGAAGCCATGCCTGTTCCCATATCAGTGGTTATGCCCTGGAAATGCCCTTCTCCTTGATGGTTCTCATCTCCACATTGATTCAGCAAGGATTTGTGAAGCATCTCCTATGTGCCAGCCACTGTTCCAAGCTCTGAAGAAACAGTAGTAAAAACAGCAGATGTGGCCTTTTCCCAGTCTACTTAATGACATCCAGGATTTGCAGAGGTTGAAATTAACAAAATTTGGAAGACCTTGTTTAAGGAAAAAAAATCCAAAAAACTGTACAATTATGAATGCAAAAGTAGATTTAAAAAGTGAATATTTATTTAGAATAAAAGAAGAAATATCAACCAGTTTCTGGGACTTGGAGTTTCAGGCCCCTTTCTTCTGAGATGTCCTTAGTCAATTTTCTAGAAATGCCTGCACAGAAAGGCTCTCTACTGCACCCTGAACACTACTCAGCATCCATAAACTTCCACCACTCACAGGGGCTCCGGACAAGTGAGGGCTATGAGGCTTAGACTTCACTGGCTTCATGGGAAATTTGTCTCTCATTCTGTGAGTAAGACTGCTGATACACAATTATACCAAAAAATATTTTCAGAGAGTGATAAGTGCTACAAAAATATAAAAGAAGGTAATGTGACACAGAACACATGGGCAGGCAATATTAAATATAGTGGAAGTGAAGATTTTAAACTTGATTCTGCAACAAAGACCACACAACAGCCACAAGCCTTTAAAGGTCAGAAGTTCTTTGCTTTCTTGACTATTTCTATTGCAGCAAATTTTTAAAAGGAATTACAGGGAAGGATAGCAGAAGGCTGTGTTGCTGGCAATGATTTCATAGATACAACACCAAAAGCACAAGCAACAAAAGCAAAAAGAGACCAGTGGGATTATATCAAACAAAAAAGCTTCTGTACAACAATGGAAACAACAGATTGGAAAAGCAACCTATGGGATGGGAGAAAATATTTTCCAATCGTATATCTGATAAGGGGTTAATCTTCAAAATATGTAAGGAACTCCTACAACTCAATAACAAAAAACTAATTGCCTGATTTTAAAAATGTTCTAAGGACTTCAACAGATGTTCTCCAAAGAAGACATATAAACAACCAGCAGGTATATGAAAAAATGCTCAACATCACTAATCACTGGAGAAGTGCAAACCAAAACCACAGTGAGATATCACTTCACACTTGTCAGGATGGGTAGCATCAAAAGAATAAAATAAAAAAGACAACAAGTGTTGATGAGGATGTGGACAAATTGGAACCTTTATACAGTGTTGGTGAAAATACGAAATGGTGCAATTTCTGTGGAAAATTTTATGGGGTCCTCAAAAAAATAAAAATAGAACTAACCTGTGATCCAGCATTTCCACTTCTGGATATTTAACCAGAAAACCTTAAATCAAGATCTGAAAGAGATATTAGCATTCCATTTTCATAGCAGCTCTGTCAGTGTAGCCAAGATCTGGAAATGAATCAATTGAACAATTTGTCTCTTAGATGTATTCAACTGAAGAATTTGTCCCTAGATATTTATACTAAAATATACTAAAATCAAAACTCTTCTCATGGGCTTGCACATTGCTTTACATTTGTTCCAATAGGACTTGATGTTTTGGGTATACATGCAACAGAAGTTGGGGTCATTAGGGTTGACCTGAGCTTGTTGAAAACCAAGGAGAGGCTGAATAGTATTATTATGTAAAGCCCATGAACAGCAGTTTTGAAGTGCTGACAATAATAGGCTGCCATGTATGTTGAAATGTCTATCCACTAGGAGTGGTGAAATGAAATGAAAATTTCCTCAAAAAATAAAATCAATAAAAAAGGGCTGGCCCCGTGGCACACTTGGGAGAGTGCAGCGCTGGGAGCGCAGTGACGCTCCCTCCGTGGGTTCGGATCCTATATAGGAATAGCCGGTGCACTCACTGGCTGAGCGCGGTGCAGGCGACACCAAGCCAAGGGTTGCGATCCCCTTACCAGTCATGAAAAAGACAAAAAAAAAAAAAAATCAATAAAAAAATTAGATTTGAATTTGACTCACAAGGATTGATCGCAATTGAGGAATTTGACCTACCGGGACAAACTGTCGATTCATTCCTATGTCTATTGACAGATGAATAGAAAAAGAAAATGTAGTATATACATACAATAAATATTATTCAGCCTTAAAAAAGAAGGAAATCCTTCAATATACCACACCATGGATAAACCCTGAGGACATTATTCTGATGATGAAATTATTAGACAATCACAGAAAAACAAATACTGCATAATTCTACTTTCTGAGATATCTAAAACAGTCACTCAGAGAATCAGAGTGGAATGGTGTCCCCAGGGGCTGGGGGGGAGGAGAAATGGGCATAAAGTTTCAGCTAGGTATGATGAATAAGTCCTAGAGATCTGATATACAACATTGTGCCTATAGTCAACAATAATGTATTGTACACTTAACGTTTTGTTCAGGATAGATTTTACATTGTGTTCTTACGATAACAACATAAAATTCATAAAGAAAAGATTGCAGTGTGCTTCATCTATTATGATACAAAGCTGTTTTATATCTAAAAAATCAATAAAAATATGTTTTTAGAGAAAAGAAGGATTTTGCCTTAAGATTAATAAAGCTAATAAGAAAGAGCAATCAAGGTAGGCAAATAACACTTAATTTTTGAGATAGTGGTTCAGATCGTCTTGCAAGGTATTGAAAGCATAGCAACCTACCCAAAGCCCTTTCAGAAATTATCCTAAAACTCCAGAGCCTCTATTTAAATAGAAGTTCACAGTGCAGTACTTTAGAGAAATTAACAAAATGAAGAGGGAGTTCAGTTTTAATAGAAGACAAAGAGTTAAAGATGAAAGAAAAAGAATATGAAAAGTTTTAAATTCGTAGGTTCCACTCCTTAAGTACAAAAGACCTAAGGCCTGTGTATCAGCTTAAGTTACTAAAAGGTATGGTTATTTAGAGATGGAAAAGGAGATTGTCAGTAGCACCATAGTGCCTCAAATCTGGTATGAAAGGTCTAAATGTTTCTAAACTTTTACAAAATCACTTCTTTTAATTTTCATAAAATTGGACTTTGTCATTTTATAAGAACTCTACTTAGCTCTGAAAGATTATTTTAACAAAAGAGCATTTCAATTTAGGGGTTTAGAGAAATTAGTTAAATGGAGTTGGCTGTCTTGATGACCACACTGGCTTTCATCTTCACTGAGATAATTTGCACAAACACTCAGGAACTGAGAGCTTTCCCCCTTTCCCAACTCCTCTTTCAAATTCTCCTGTCAGGTGAGTTCAGAACAATTGGTGCAAACTAGTTTTTAAAAATTTCTGTAATGGATTTCCTTCTGTCAGCCTGCTCAAATGTTACTTTGAGTGTCTAGCTAGTTACTTTTTATTTTAAGTGATAAGGACACATGGCATTAAAAAAAAGAAAAAAAGAAAAGTAGGGCGGAAACATATAATGAAAAGAAAATGTCTCTCTTTCTATTTCATTCTTTCTCCCATAGCGTTTTGCATGAATTGCGTTATATACCAAAAAGTGTTTGATCCTTTACATTTTTCAATATAAATAACTGTTGTCAAATTACCTTTCGAGGAAGTTGTGTATTTTATATTCCCACCAGTAGTGTACAAATGTGTCTATTCCACTCTCCCCCATATTGGATGTTATTGAATCTTTTCAATTGTGTTCATCTGAAAGGTGAAAAAGGTCACCATTTTGCTTTTGTTGACTTTATTAAATTACAAATGAAAGAATGTCTTTTCATGTTTTGGGGCCATATATATTTCTTTTCCTGTTTAGTGTTTATCACCTTTGCCTGTTTTCTGCTACATTTCTTTAACATGGCCATTGGTATAAATCCTTTGTAAATTTAGAAAAATCACCATTTCTAGGTTGCAAATATTTTTCCAAATTAGTCTTTTTTAATTGTTTGTTTATTTGTTTATTTATTTATTTATTTATTACAAAACTATGTTTAGGGCTGGCCCGGTGGCACACTGGATAAGTGCGCTACTTGGGAAGTGCGGCGGCGCTCCCGCCTGAGGGTTCAGATCCCACATACAGACCGGTTCCCGCTCACTGGCTGAGCGAGGCGCGGGAGCAACGCCGAGGGTTGCGATCCCGTTGCCGGTCCCCGGTCCGGTATGGGGGCAACACTGAGGGTTGCAATCCGTTGCCGGACACGGAAAAAGACAAAAGACAAAAAAAAACAAACAAACAAAAAAAAAAACTATGTTTAGAGTCTTTTTACAGTACAATTTTTAAACATTTTTTAACCTTTCCCTTTTGGCTTTGATGTTTTGTCTACTGCATAGAAGGCCCTCTCATATACCAAGATTATGTATAAGTTCACCCAACCTTTCTTCTAATTACTTTATAATTTTATGTCTAAATCTTTGATGTACCTGGAAATTGTTTAATCATAACTTTATTTTTTTCCAAACTGTTAGCAATTTTTTTCAGTATTATTTATGAATTCGTTATTTCTCTCCACTGATTTGCTATGCCACTGATTTCTCATGAACAGTTGCATCTATTACTAGACCCTTTACGTTTCCTAGACCTATTTCTTTTACAGTACCAAACTTTTCACAGTATTTTTACTTGATTACACATTTTACCTGGTAGACTAGTCTTCTTTTATTACTTTTCTTTTTCAAAATTGTCCTTGCTATACTTACATGTTTCCTTTTACAAATTTACTCTGGTAACACCTTGTCTACTTTCCGAAAAATCTTTTGGTATTTTAATGAGATTGATTGACAAATTAATAAATTAATTTTTCATTAGTTGCTAACTTTGCGATGTTGTCTCTACCCACCCATAAACATGGCATTGTTTCTTTATATCAATCCCAATGAAGTTTTTAAAATGTACTCATAATGGACATATCAATTCTATAAATTTCTCATTAAGTATTTCTCTTTTTATAACTATTCTAAATAGAATTTTTTCTTCTTTTCTCTAACATGTTATTCTTTACTATTAGGAAAAGCTCTTTACTATTAGGAAAAGTTGTATATTAATTTTACACCTAACCATCTTGCTAAAATTTATCTTATTGATTTTAAGGGTTTGTGTGTGTGTGTGTGTGTGTGTGTGTTTGTGTGTGTGTGATTCTTTTAAAGTTTCTAGGTAGACAATTATCTCACCTGCAAAATAATGATAATTTTGCTTATATTTTCCATTTCTTGTTTCCTTCCTATACCTATGCCTCTTATTTTTTTCTCTTGTTTAATTTGTATTGGACTTTACTTCCTGAACAATATTATGTAATAGTCAATACTGGGAATCCTTGCCTTTATTCTGAATTTATCCTTAATTAGAATGTTTATAGTATTTCTTCATTAAGTAGTTTCATTATGCTAAATGTTTGTCTAATATCTTCAATACCTATTGGGATGAGATATTTCTTTGCCTTTTAACCCCAAATTATAAGAAATTATATTAATGAATTTTCTAGTGCATAAGCTAGTTTGCATGCTTGGGATGACCCTCACTTGGCCAGGAAGTAGTATTCCTTAATTGACGATTTAATACTATTTACAAAGTTTTTAAAGATATTTGTATCAGTAGTATGAGTGAACTTGGTCTGTAATTTGGCTGGGGGGGAGGCGGAGAGGGAATGGCAAATTATAGTATTGTTTTTCTGCTTAACTAGTAAATAGAACTGGGAAGATTTTCTTCTTTCCCTATTCACTGAATGATTTTAAATCAGGTTGGAATTACCTATGAAACCAGGACTGACTTTTCAGAGAGCATCATTTTCATGTTTTCTGCAAATTTGCTTTGATTTCTTTCTTTACCCAAAATTCTTTTAAGTAAAACTGTAAATTTTCAGGTAGTTATGGTTTGGATTTTTAGAAATTTAATTATAGTTTTAGTATCTGTAGGCTCTGTGTTGACAGTCTTGTTCTTATTCCTAATCCTAATGGTTTATCTTCTTTGTTCTTTCTTTCTTGATCACTTTACTTAACAGTTTGTCAGTTTTGTTTGTCTTTTCAATGAATCCATCTTTGACTTTGTTAATTTTCTCTATTGTCTGTTTTCTATTTTATTGATTTTTATTCTTATCTTTATTATTTTTTTCTCTTCTAGTGACTATGGGTATAATTTGCTTTTTGTCTAGCTTCTTAAGGTGAAATGCTAGGCATTGATTTTAGATATTCCTTTTTCTCTAAAATAAGTATTTAAATGCATAAGTTTCCTTCTAAGCACATCCTTAGCTTTATCTCATAAATTTTGATATTTTGTCTTTTCATTAGAATTCAGTCTGAAGTATTTTCTAATTTCCCTTTTTTGTTTGTGATATTCTTTGATTTTACCTTGTTTGGGATTTGCTGAGCTTCTTGAATCTGTAAATTTATCTTTCATCAAATTCAGGGAATTTTAGCCATTTTTTCCTCAACTGTTTTTTTGTGCCTCTATCTTTTTACTAACTCCTATTCATATACGTTAGATCTTTTGATATTGTGCAATGTGTTCCTGACAGCTAAGGGGATTTTTTTTTTTTTTTTAATTCTTCAGGTTAGATAATTTCTCTTGACTTATCTTCAAGTTTACTGACTTGTTCCTCTGTCAACTTCACTCAGTTCATGCGCCTATCTCTCCAGTAAGTTTTTATTTTTAAAGATACTATACTTATTATTTTTAAAATTACCATGTGGTTCTTTTTAAAAAGACAAGTTCTTACTTATCTCATTTCGTTCTTTTCAAAAATGTTTTCTCTACATCATGGTGAATAGTTATAATAGCTGCATTAAAGTCTCAGATAGTTCCAATATCTAGGTACATCTCAGAGATGATAGCTGTCCATTGTCATTTCTCTTGAGAATTAGACATATGTCCGTGGTTCTTTGTATGTAGAATAATTTTTTTATTATTATATCCTTAAAATTGTGGAAGTTATGTTGTGTAGACTATGGGTCTTGTTGTAATCCTCTGTAGAAACCAGTCTGATTCAGACAGCAAGATCTGTCTCATTTCTGTGGGTGATGATTCAAATTCCAGTTCCATGCTCGGAGCCTTTGCTAGTCTGGTTTAGGTCTGGCCCATACATTTATAGTTCATGGGTTAGTATGATTATATTTTGAGTATTCCAGTTTTCAGTCCCGTTCTTCAAGCCCTTGTGTGGTCTTTCCTAAGTAGGCATTATTCTAGGGAGCATTATTCGTGAGTTAAAGCAAGAGACTTGTACATGTGGTCCAAGGCTCAGTTCTGTTCTGAAGACTTTGTTATGGTCTGACTTGTGCGTGCACATATCAGGAGTAAGGCTGAGACCCGTGCAGGTTTGTGTGCAGGATTAGAAATCCCCTTCTCCAGCTTCCTCCTTTTCAGGAATTCCCCCTTCCACTTGTGAAGGCCCCTTTTCTTGGTTTCTATAGGGCCTGTTCCTAGAGCAGAGCCACAGAGAAGAAACAAATTAATGAATGGGAAAACAAGTTAATAAATGGGAAACACCCTATATGAAACACTTCATTCAGTTTTTGCTCTCTTCTATGATCTGTCTGCTTTTGTTTCTTTTTAGATCCTGAAGTAATTCGGAAGGTTTATTTATTCGTCATTTAGAGTTTTGCATTGTAATCAGAGAGAGAGAAAGGCCGTAGTGGGATTATTTTCTGAGATTTTTTACATTTGTTTAAGGATACCTTTTGCCAACAAGGCTTAAATGACAACAAGGCTTTCATACATTTTTAAAAATTAATTCTTTCCATCAGAGCTCTATAGACATTGCCTCACTGCGAACTCAGGAAGTCTGAAATATATGTGCATGTCTCCTTTATTCACATGGATCCTCACAGAATTCTTTGTCCTTGAAGTTCAGTAAATTTTTCCAGATATTACTTAATGATGAACATCCTGTATCAGTTTCTCCTAGAACATGGTAGACCTTGTAATGTGTAGTTTCAGTTCTTTCTTCTTTTTGTAAAAACACTCATTTTATCTTTGAATATTTCTTCCCTACCAGTGTTTAATTTGTCTTATTCAAGGATACTGAAGATTTTCATATGGAATTGTTGTTAGCTTTCCATATCTGTTACATGCCCTCTAATTATTTTAATTTCTGTCTCTTTTGTATCAGGTCACCATGATTATTCCAAACCTTTCCTCCATTTTAGAAACTCTGTTTTTATCATGTCTGTTCTAATTCTTGCTAACTCTAATTTATTCCTTAGTTCTGTGTTAAGCACCCTCAGTTTGTTTTCTTAGCCTTGAAGTCTCCATTTTATCTTTTTCTGCTGTTCTATTACTTTATTTTTTATTTCTTTTTTATTGAATTTATGCTCTTATTAATTGTTTTATGGTCAGATCTCTTATGGTATGTATAGTGGTTGGAATAGTGTCTCCCCCTACTCCCCCAACTCCCCCCCAACAAATTCAAATTCAGGTCCACCTGGAACCTCAGAATATAACCTTATTTGGAAATAGGGTCTTCGCAGATGTAATTAAGCTAAGAACTGATATAACATCATGCTGGATTAAGATAACCCTAATACCCCATGAGAATGCCCTAATAAGAAACAGCAAAGGACAAGCAGAGAGACAAAGAAGATGAGCACATAAAGATGAGTGCAGAGGGCCGGCCCGGTGGCGCACTGGAGAGTGCGCTGCTTGGGAGTGCGGTGGCGCTCCTGCCGAGGGTTTGGATCCCATGTGGAGACCGGTTCCCGCTCACTGGCTAAGCGCGGTGCGGCTGCAACACCGAGGGTTGCGATCCCGTTGCCGGTCCCTGGTACGGGCGCGACACCAAGGGTTGCGATCCCATTACCGGTCAGTAAAAAAAAGACAAAAAGGAATAAAAAAAAAAAAAAAAAAGAAAAAAAAAAAAAAAAAAAAAAAAAAAAAAAAAAAAAAAGATGAGTGCAGAGATTAAAGCAAAGCAGCTACAGGCCACAGAATGACAAGGGTTGCTGGCAACCACCAGAAGCTAGGAGAGAGGCATGGGGAGGTCTCTCAGAAACTCCAGAAAAAACCAATGCTGGTGACACTTGATTCTGGACTTCTAGGGCTTCTGAACAGTGAGAAAATAAGTTTCTGTGTTTTAAAACTACCCAGTTTGTGGTAGTTCTTTATGGCAGCCCTAAAAATCTAACACAGATTTTGGTCCCGGAAAGTGGGATGCTGTTATAACAAATACCTAAAAACATGTAAGTGGATTTGGAATTGGGAAATGGGTAGAGGCTGGAAGAATTTTGAGGCACTTCATAAAAAAGTCTAGAGAGCCTCAAAGAAATATGGATGTTAGAGGAAATTCTGGTGAGGGCTCAGATGGAAGTGGGGAGCATGACAGAGAAAGCTTCTGTCATCTTAGAGTATATGTATGTCATCATTATCAGAATGTTGGTAGAAATATGAACATTAAAGATGCCTCTGGTGAGATCCTAGAAGGAAATGAGGAATATGTTGTTGGAAACTGGAGGAAAGACCATTTTTTTGATAAAGAGATGTAAACCTTTATTGAATTGTGTTCTACGGTTGGGTAGGAAGCAGAACTTGTCACTGCTGAACTTGGACGTTTAGCTAAGGATATGTCTAAGCAAAGTGTGGGAGGTTCAGCTCTATTTTTTCTTGATGTTTGTAGTAAAATGTGACAGGAAAGAGATAAACTGTTGAGCTGTTTGAGTTCTTTGTATATTCTGGATATTAATCACTTGTCAGATGCATAGTTTGCAAATATTTTCTCCCATTCTGTAGGTTGATATTCTGGATATTAATCTTTGAGTTCTTTGTATATTCTGGATATTAATCACTTGTCAGATGCATAGTTTGCAAATATTTTCTCCCATTCTGTAGGTTGCCTTTTTGCTCTGCTAATTGTTTCTTTTGCTGTGCAGAAGCTTTGTAGTTTGATATAATCCCACTTGTTTATTTTTTCTTTTGTTGTCTGTGTTTTTGGGGTCATATTCATAATGTCTTTGCCGAGTCCTATATCCTGAAGTGTTTCCCCTATGTTTTTTTATTTTTTAGGAGTTTTATAGTTTCAGGTCTTATATTTAAGTCTTTAATCCATTTTGAGTTGATTTTGGTATATGGTGAGAGAGGTATAGGCCTAGTTTCATTTTTCTACATATGGATGTCAGTTTTCCCAGCACCATGTATTGAAGAGGCAGTCTTTTCCCCAATGTATGTTCTTGTTGCCTTTGTCAAAGATCAGTTGGCTGTAAGTATGTGGGTTGATTTCTGGGTTCTCTGTTTTGTTCCATTGGTCTGAGTGTCTGTTTTTATGCTGGTACCATGCTGTTTTTGTTACTATAGCTTTGTAGTATAGTTTGAAGTCAGGGAATTTATGTCTCCAACTTTATTTTATTTTTTTGCTCAGGATTGCTTTGGCTATTCAGGGTCTTTTGTTGTTCATATGAATGTTATGATTGTTTTTTCCATTTCTGTGAAGAATGTCTTTGGTATTTTAACAGAGATTACATTGAACCTGTAGATTGCTTTGGGTAGTATAGATATTTTCACAATGTTAATTCTTCTAATCCAAGAATAAGAAAACAAGTAACCCAATTAAGAAATGGGCAAAGGAGCTGAATAGACATTTCTCATATGAAGACATACAAATGACCAACATACACATGAAAAAATGCTTAACATCACTCAGCACCAGAGAAATGCAAATCAAAACCACATTGAGGTATCATCTCACCCCCAGTTAGACTGGCTGTTATCAAAAAGACAGAGAATAACAAATGCTGGTGAGGATGTGGAGAAAAGGGAACACTCCTACAGTGCTGGTGGGACTGTAAGATAGTGCAGCCATTATGGAAAACAGTATGGAGGTTCCTCAAACAATTACAGACAGAACTGCCATATGATCGAGCAATCCCACTACTGGATATATATCCAAAGGAATGGAAATTATCATGTCAAAGGCATACCTGCACTCCCATATTTATTGCAGCTCTATATACAATAGCCAAGAGTTGGAATCAACCTAAATGTCTGTCAACAGAGGACCAGATAAGAAAAATATGATATATATACTCAGTGGAATACTACTTTGCCATAAAAAATAATGAAATTCTGCAATTCACAGCAACATGGATGAACTCAGAGAAAATTATAAATGAAATAAGCCAGGCACAGAAAGAGAAATACCACATGTCCTCACTCATAAGTGGGACCTAAAATAAAGAAAGAAGAGAAATAGAAAGAAACAAAGAAGCAATCACAATAATACCTTCACCTTTCCAAAAAAGAGAGCGAGAACAGAACTGTGGTTATTAGAGGTAGGAAAGGGGAAGGGGAGGGGAGTTGGCAAGAAACTAGTTGTCACAAAGATTGATGACATTTTGTAAACAGAAGTATACTAATTATCCTGATTTGATCACCACATATTGTACACATGTATTAATATTCGATTCTATACCCCACAAATATATATAATCAAAAAAAAAGAGATAAACTGAGAAAGAAATTATTAAGCAAAAAGCAACTGGAACTTGATGATTTGGAAAATTCTTAGCCTATCTGATAGCATGCTCTAGAAATAGGACCAAAGTTTCTGAAAAATCTTTTGCTGAAGAGTTTACATGTGTAATTCAAAAATCAAATCAACCTTCTCAGCATACGCCAGCAATTGAGCTAGAGTTATTCGAGAAAGACCTATGGAGCATCTGCTTGTCTGATGACATGGACGGCTTTTGAGAATGTGTACAGCAGAAACTCTGCCAGCCTGGACTGAAAGGGACAGAGATAAAACAAAATAAAGGAAGGCTCTCAGATTCTGGGATTCTGCTAACAAGAAATGAGCAGATAGAGCTATCCAGCTGCAATGTTTGCTAACCTTGAAGAAAAAGGAAGATTGGCTTTGAGAGCAGAGCCACAGATGTGAAGGCAGAAGCCGGAGAGGGCAGAGTCAATGTCACGGGCCCAGAGGGCAGAGCATCAAGTCACAGAGGATTATTTACAGGCCTTGAACCTAATGCAATATGTCCTGATAGTTTTGGGACTTGTTTGGGACCAGTGACCCTTTTATTTCTTTCCATTTCTCCCTATGAAAATGGAAATGTCTGTCCCACCATTGCATTTGGAAGCAGATAACTGGTTTCCTAGTTCCACAGGTCCACAGACTGAGAGGATTCCCAAGCATCGCCAGGAATCACCAGAAGCTATTTTCCAGAACTGTGAGAGAATAAACTTAAATCACCCAGTTTGAGGGTAATTTGTTACAGCAGCCCTAGGACACTAGTACAGTGTGGAATTTCCTTTTATTTCTTTGGTATTGTTTTCTTATGTAATGGATTTCATCTGTTGGGTTTTTTAAAATACAATGTTCCTTTCTTTAATCATTTTTATTTCAGTGCTTTTTAATGTAGCTTTCATGCCATTTCTTTTTATCTTTACTTTTTATTTGTTCTGCTAAGACCTTCTATTTGCTCCTGAATAGTTTTGGTATATTCTTCTCGTCTTCCTTTCATGTTACTGGAACCCAGCTTTGGAATCCTCAGAGCTTTGGTGTGAACGTCCTTATTTCTATGATCGTGCATGAAGGGGAGAGTTATGTCTAGCTATGGACAGTCATAGGTAGCTGATCTTGCCTATGTGCCCTCTCATATAATTTTGACAGAAATTCACTGTATAAAAAAAATGGGCTAAAGACGTCAGTGAATACCTCACAAAGAGAATATCCAAATGGCCAATAAACATATCACTAAAATTAAAAAGACTGAGTTGGCAAGAATCTGGAGCAATCAGAAATCTCATTGATTGCTAGCATACATTACTTCAAATGTCTTGCAAAATCGTTTGGCAGCATCTATCTAGTAAACATATCGTATGTATACTCTGTGACCCAGCCGTTCAACTTCTAGATACAGAAACTTGGTTTTACTGTGCTTTGTTTATTGTGCTTCTCAGATACTGCGTTTTTTAAAAATTGAAGGTTTGTGGCAACCCTGCATTGAGCAAGTCTATTGGCATCATTTTTCCAACAGCATCTGCTCACTTTGTGCCTTGTGCTACATTTTGGTAATTCTCACAGTATTTCAGGCTTTTTAAATTATTATTATATCTGTTACTGTGATCTGTGATTAGTGATCTTTGATGTCACTGTTATAATTGTTTGGGGGTGCCATGAACCATGCCCATGTAAGAAGGCAAACTCAATTAATAAATGTGTGTGTGTTCTGACTGCTCCACCAACTGGTCTTCCCCAAAATCTCTTCCTCTCCTTCAGGCTCTCTATTTTCTGACACATATTGAAATTAGGCTAGTTAATAACCCTATGATTGCCTCTAAGTGTTCAAGTAAAAGGAAGAGTAACACATCTCTCACTTTAAATCAAAAGCCAGAAATGATTAAACTTTACGAGAAAGGCATGTTGAAAGCAAGATAGGTCCAAACCTAGGCCTTTTATGCCAAACAGTTAGCCAAGCTGCTAATGCAAAGGAAAAGTTTCTGAAGAAAATTGAAAGAGCTACTCAAGTACATACACAAATGATAAGAAAGCTGAGCGGTCTTATTGCTGATATGGAGAAAGTTTTAGTGGTCTGGATAAAAGATTACACCAACCACAGCATTCCCTTGAGCCAGAGCCCAATCCAGAGCAAGGCCCTAACGCTCTTCAATTCTGTGAAGGCTGAGGGAGGTGAGGAAGCCACAGAAGAAAAGTTTGAAGCTAGCAGAGGTTGGTTCATGAAGTTTAAGGGAAGAAGTTGTCATAAAAGTGCAAGATGAAGGAGCACGTGTTGATGTAGAAGCTGCAGCAAGTTATCCAAAAGATCTAGCTAAGTGCTCCATTTCTGTTGCTTACACCATAAATACCTGAAACTGGGTGATTTATAAAGAAAATGAAATTTATTGCTTACAGTTTCAGAGACTGGGAAGTCCAAAGTCCAGGGAACAAATCTGGTGAGGTCTTCTTTGGTGGTGGCTTTACAGCAATGCAGGGATCTCACATGGTAGAAAATGGTGGAGCAAAGAGAAAGACTTTCAAGTGCTCTCCTTTTAAAGCTCTCAGAACCACTCCCCTGACCACCATTATCAGTCCGTTTCCTATGGCATGGTCCTACAATCACCTCTTCAAAGCCCCACCTTTCAATGACCATAATAGGTTCCCCACCCTGAACAGTTACAGTGGGAATTAAGCTTCTAATGCATGAACTTTGGGGGACACAATTCAATCAATCCACAGCACTAAGATTATTGATGAAGATGGCTGCACTAAACAACAGATTTTCAATGTAGACAAAACAGTCTCCTGTTGTAAGAAGATAACACCGAGGATTTTCATAGCTAGAGAGGAGAAGTGAAGCCTGGCTTCAAAGCTTCAAAGGCCAGGCTGAACTTCGTGTTAAAGGCTAATGCAGATGGTGACTTCAAGCTGAAGCCAATGCTCATTTACTATTCCAAAATACCTAGAGCCCTTAAGAATTAATGCTAAATCTACTCTGCCTGTGCTCTACAAATGGAAAAACAAAGCCTGGATGACAGCACATTTGTTTATAGCATGGTTTACTGAATAGTTTAAGCACACTGTCAAGAGTTACTACTTGGAAAAAAAGATTCTTCTCAAAATATTACTGCTTGTTGACAATGCACTTAGTCATCCCAGAGCTCTGGTGGAGACGTACAAAGAGATTAGTGATATTTTCGTGCCAGCTGACACAACATCCATTCTGCAGCCCATGGATCAAGGAGTAATTTTAACTTTCAACTCTTATTATTTAAGAAATACATTTTGTAAGGCTATTCCTATCCTAGACAGTAATTCCTCTAATGAATCTGGGCAAAGAAAATTGAAAACTTTCTGGAAAGGATTCACCATTCTAGATCCATTAAGACCATTTTAGATTCATGGGTGAAGGTCAAAATATCAACATTCAGAGGGTTTGAAAAAGTTGATTCCTCCCCTCATGGATGACTTTGAGGGGTTCAAGACTTCAATGGAAGAAGTAATTGCAGATGTGGAAACAGTAAGAGAGCTAGAAATAAAAGTGAAGCCCTAAGATGTGACCAAATGGCCTCTATCTCATGTTAAAACTTTAACAGATGAGGAGCTGTTTCTTATGATGAACAAATAAAGTGGTTTTTTGAGATGAAACCTACTCCTGGAGAAGATGCTGTGAACATTGTTGAAGTGATAACAAAAGATTTAGAAGATTAAATAAACTCAGTGGATAAAGTAGCAGCAGTGTTCGAGAGGATTGACTCCAATTTTGAAATAAGTTCTGCTGTGGATAAAAGGCTATCAAACAGCATCGCATGCTACAGAGAAATCTTTCATGAAAGGAAGAGTCAATCGATGCAGCAAATTTTATTGTTATCTTAATTAAGAAATTGCCACAGCCACTCCAGCTTCAGCAACCATGACTCTGATCAGTCAGCAGCCATCTACACTGAAGCAAGACTGTCCACCAGCAAAAAGATAATGACTCGCTGAAGGCTCTGATGATCATTAGTATTTTTCAGCAATAAAGTGCATTTTAATTAAGGTATGCATATTGCTTTTTAGACATAATGCTATTGCATAGTTAATAGACTACAGTGTAGTGTAAATATGACTTTTATATGCACTGGGAAATCAAAAAATTCATGTGACACTTTATTGTGATAGTCTCTTAATTGTGATATTCACTTTATTGCAGTGGTCTGGAACCAAGCCCTCAATGTCTCTGAGGTATGCCTGTAAATACCCAAGAGAAATTTATTAATGTGTTCACTAAAAGATGTGTGAAATATGTTCATAGCATTTCCAAACTGGAAACTACTTAAGTACCTTAACTATAAAATGAAGGGAAAAAAAAGTGATATGCTCACACAGGGTTATACCTATAACAGTAATAAGAATGAACAAACTAGGGGCTGGTTATTCCAGTTGGTTAGAGCATGGTGCTGATAACACCAAGGTCCAGGGTTCGATCCCTGTACTGGCCAGTCACCAAAAAAAAGAATGAACAAACTAAACTACACACGACAATATGGATGAATCTCAAAAACATAATGTTGAGCTAAAAGAGAGAAAGAATCTATTGTGTGATTTCTCCATTTATATAAGGTTCCAAAACAGGCAAAACTAATACATGGAGTTAGAAGTTAGGGTAATGGTTACTCTTGGGAGAGGCAATGATGACTAGGCGGGAGCCCAGTCCGAGGTATTAGCAACGTTCTGTTTCTTATGTGATTGCTAGTTACACGGGTGACTTAACCTTGTGAAAATTAATTGAAATGTACATTCGTAATTTATTCAATTTTCTGAATATATGTTATACCTCATCAAAGAGTTGTGGGTTTTTTGTTTTGCCTCATTTCGTTTTGTCTAAGTTTAGTGCCTCAGTTTACTCCTTCTAGTCATAGTTTATTTGTTTTTACATGAGCTACTCTTATTTTCATCAATTTCCTCAGTACCTTACACTGCCTACCACTCTTAGTCCCCTCTTACCCAGGTTTTCTATTTTGTTTTTGATTACAGCTCACTGGTTCACAGACAGGGACACCAGCTGTCACCTGCCCTTCTCCAAGTACTTCCCTCCAATGATGTTGTCCAATTTTCTTTTCTGGCATCCTTTACTCTAGAACTCTAGTTTTGGAGATCAACTAATTTGGATGATGATTATAATTTTTCAGACCTCTTTTCCATGCTTACCTTCTGATAGAGTTTGGATGTGTTGTCCCCACCAAAACTCATGCGGAAATCTGATCCCCAATGTGGCAGCGCTGGAAGCTATTTGAGTCTTGGGGGCGGATCCCGCATGAATGGATTAATGCTCTCCCTGGGGAGAAAGAGCAGTGAGTGATATCTCCCTCTACTAGTTCCCACGAGAGTTGGGTGTTTAAAAGACCCTGGCACCTTCCCTCTCTCTCTTGCTTCCTCTCGCCATGTGATCTGCTTGCACCCACCAGCTGCCTGCCAGTTTCCACCATGAGTAGAAGCAGCCTGAGGCCCGTGCCACATGCAGCTGTCCCAGAGTCATAAGACAAATACACCTCTGTTCTTTATAAATTACCCAGTCTCAGGTATTTCTGGTAGAGCAACACAAACGGACTAACACACCTTCCAGTAGGTGAGCCCTGATGGACTTGCCTGCCTCTGGTGCATTGGTAGAAAGTGGCTTGTAGTTTATGATACAAGGAGGGGAAAGGAGGAGTAAAGGGGGTGGAAATCAGTTACTTTTTTAGAATTTAATTCATCTTATTTCCCCATACTGCTGACACAGTGAAGGGAGGAGGGAATCTTCACAATGCCTGTCATATTCTGCCTCTCTCTCCCTGGCTTGTTTAAATATCTATTTGCTTGATTCTTGCAGTCATACTAAATGATTCTTTAATGCACATCTGCAGTTTCTTGCTGTTTTAAACTTATTTAATTAATTTATTTATTTTGGAAAAGGAAAGATCTATGGCATAATTTTTTTTCACTATCTTACCTCAGAAAGCCCAGGCCAAAGTTCCCCAAGATCTACCATATATTATAGGATACATCAGTAGGTAATCAGTAAAAAACCTTATATAAACCGTTATAAATAATTATAATGCATGTAGACAGCAACTATTAATATTTTTAATGAAGACTCCTGATAATAATAGAACCAAAGTGTTATGTAGTAAAATTCTATCCATTTAGACCCAAAGAAAGAGGAACACCATCTCCCTCTCCTCAAAGGACATCTAAGCTCTGCATATTTTCTCCTTGAAGGCAGTGGCACTGTCTTATTTACTGGTCACTGCCCCATCTCTTCCTCTAGGACCCTGGACAATATCCAGTTCTAAATAAATATTTGTGGCTGAATAAATAAATGAATGAATTGGAATGTAATCACGACAAATAAAATACAAGCATAGCATGCTAATGTTAGAAAAAGAGAAAGATGGAAGAAACATTCTTCATCATTCCTTGACACTGTTAAAGCAGTTGGTCAGTATTGTGTCAAAGAGCAAGGAAGCACTTAACTAAATCAGTTAGAAAAATAAAAACGTAAGAAGAGAAATAATTTTTAAAATGACATCAGAATTAAATGAAAAATAAACTAGTAAAAAGTTGATAAACAAAACCATAACCCGACTCTTTGAAAAATACTACAAAATGAAAAAAGAAACAGCATTTAAGCCTCCCCAGGAAATGGACTGAAAACAAAAGCTCCATACTGATACATTTGAAAAACCTCAAAATTTTGCCAATAGTAAGTGTAATTTCCTAATAAAACATTCATTTCCAAAAGTACTTCAAAAAAAAAGAAGGAATATGTAAACTTGTCAAGGCACTAACTCTCACAAAAGGCACAGGTTCCAAATGATTTCATAACTGAGTTATTTCATACCCTTAAGGAATAAATAATTCTTCAGCCTCTTAAATGTTTCCAGATCATAGAGAAAAAAGGATCACTTTCAAGTGTATTTTATGAGGTTAGCATATTGATACCAAAACCTGGCCAGAAAGACATCAAAATAGCCGGTATGTATAAAAAGCTATCTGTATACCAAGAACTATTGTTAAGTGTTCTGGGAATATAAATCCATTTCGTTCTCATATAATGCTTATGAGACAGACAAATAAAATATAAACATAGCATGCTAATGTAGGAAAAAGAGAAAGAAGAAACATCCTCTTTGCCGTTCCTTTTCACTTTTAAATCAGAGAGAACATTTTACAGATGGGAAAACTCAGACACAGAGAAGCTAAGATCCCACAGTCAGTAAATGGTGGAACTGGGATGGAGACCGGTAACTTGGTTCTAGAAGAAAAGCTATTCACCACCACACTGCATGTCTCCCTAAAAACTACAGTCCTACTCTGTTTATGAATGGTGATACCAGCATCTGTGATAATTTACTAGAAGTTTAATTCAAAAGTATATTAAATGAGAAAAGAAGAAAACATATATATATATATATATACACATATAATGGCCAAAGTAGTGTTTATATAAGAAAATCAAAAGTAGACTAATAGTATAAAAATATTTATATAATTCTTAAATTCCAGGCAAATTAAAATTTTTATGTACTACACACAATCAGAAAGAAGATACATACATACACACACACTAAGTTCTTTCCATGAACTTTTTGAAGTACCTCCATGTGTGTGTATATGTGTATGTATACACATATATATGTGTATATAAACATATGGAGCAAAAATTATTATTATTCACAAATAGTATACTAATCACATGTAAATTGATGGATTGAATTGTGTCTCCCCAGTTTTATGTCCTAGAAGCTTGATCTCCACTGTGACTATTAAGAGGGTGGGAAATTCTACTGCAGTAATTGAAAGGTGGGGCCTTGAAGAGGTGATTAGATTCTTAAGGCCGTGCCCTAATGAATGGATTAATAATGGTGGTCACGGTCACGGTCATGGTTCTGAGGGCTTTAAAAGGAGAGCATGTGAGAGTCTCTCTCCTCTTGCCTTTCTTGCAATGTCATAACTTGTGTCACCACCAAAGAAGACCCTCACCAGATGTGTTCCCTGGACTTTGGACTTCCCAGCTTCCAGGACTGCAAGCAATAAATTTCATTTTCTTTCAAATTACCCGGTTCCAGGTATTTTTGTAATAACAACAGAAATGGGCTAATATATACATAAATGAAAAAATAAGTAAGAACAATAAGAGAATTTACTACAGATGTTGTTAAATAGATTTTGGTTGGCAGGCAACTAGAGAGTCTCAAAGCAGGAGTTGTCAATCAGTTGATCACTCTTTTGAGCAATGAGAGTAAGGGGTAGAGGGTGACCACAAATACTTCACTTGCCACTTCAGATTACTTTGTCCCATTTGGTCATACATTACTGACTCCAGGAATAGGTTTTTATACCTGCCCTTTGGAGGCTGGGAACAAGAATGACATTGTGAGAGGTTGCAGGAAAATTATATTATTTCACAGCTGTAGGACAGCCTCTTTAATCTGCAAATGTCCTCCCCTTGGGCTCACTGAAAGCTGAAACTCCATTATTAAAAAATCTTCTCATTAGCTGGGAGCTTTTTTAATGTATTAAATAAAATACTTACGGTTAAGATGGTTTACTAACTTTCAACTGGCATTTCTACCTTAGCACAGGTAATTTAGGATAAGTATATTGGCCTCTCTGGTACTTAGCTTTCTCATTTGTAAAATAAGGGGGTTTGAACAATCTAAGATTTATTTCAGCCCTGTCTTAGTTTTCTGTTGCTATAACTATAGCCACAGACTGTGGTTATAGTTACAGACTGTGTGATTTATAAAGAATAGAGGTTTATTCAGCTCACAGTTCTGCAGGCTGGGAAGTCCAAGAGCATGGCACTGACATCTGGCAAAGGTATGGGGGAAGGGATCACATGGCAAGAGGCCAGGAGTGTGCATGTTGGATCAAGTCTCTTTTCCTCTTGTAATTCAACCAGTCCCCTCACAGGGGCTCACCCCCTACTCCATGATCTTATCTAATCCTAATTATCTCCCAAAGGCCCCACCTTCAATCAACATATAAACTTGGAGATTAAATTTCCAACACCTGAACCTTTGGGGACACATTTAGATCACAGTAAGTTCTAACACTCCATGATTCTAAAGCCCTCAGAATCTTCCCACAGAGTAGGTGCTTATGGCTGTGATGGAGCAAAAGTACTAATGCCCTGATGAGATTAAAAAGAAGCAAGACAGTGGGGGTGGAGGGAGGTATGGACACGATTCAGGAAGGGTATCAGTTCAGGCTGCTGCACCAGAATACCATAGACTGGTTAGCTTAAACAACAAATGTTCATTTCTAACAGTTCTGGAGCTAGAAGTCTGTGATCAGAGTCCCAGAATAGTCAGGTTCTTGGTGAGGGCACTCTTTGTGGTTATGTTCTCACACGGCCTTCCTCACTGTGCACACACACAAAGAGAGAGAGAGAGAGAGAGATTGAAAGGGGGAGAGAGAGAGAGAGAGAGAGAGAAAGCTAGTCTCTTTGTCTTCTTATAAGGATACTACTCCCATCATAGGGGCCCCACAGTCATGACCTCATCTTAACTTAATTATCTCCCAAAGGTCTCACCTCCTAATATCATTCTATTGAAGTTTGGAATTTCAACATATGAATTTTGGGAGGACACAAACATTCAGTTTACAACAGAGGGCTAAAGATAAAGACAAACTCCAAATCCTTCAGGACTTTGTCTAAAGTATGCTTTATCAAAAGATCATATGCATGTAGCACGTATTTAAAAAGTTGTGCCAAGTTAAAAGCAGCTATGTAAGCAAAAAGTATCAAGCATTTTTCATTCTGCTTTCTTCTAGGACATAAAGTCATGGAGGAGGACTCTATTACTGTAACAGTGATTTATTACAAACTTGTATTTGTAACCGGTGGATAGAAATACAAGTGACTTTTTTTATATTGACATAATATATCTCAACATTACTAGACTCATTCTAACATTTTTCCATAGTTTCTTCTAGATTTCCTAGGTATAGTCATGTCATTTGCAAATAACAGCATTTTATTTTTTCCTTTCCAAATCTTTTAACATTTTTATTTCTTTATATTACCTCATTACCATAGCTGGAATTTCTTGTTCAATTTGAGTATAAATGGTGCTAGGTAGCGTCCTTGCCATATATTGTAATTCTTTTGTTTTACATAGTTGGCAGTCATTTAGATTTGCCTATCTATTTACCTTTGCAATGTTCTTACCTCTCTGAGATTTCACCTGTATCATTTTTCATCTGTAAGAACACTCTTTAATATTTCTCTTGATATGGGTTTGTTGATAACAAGTTCCCTGTAGTTTACCTTCATTCTTAAAGAATATATTTTTTTCAGAACTTTGAATATTATCTTTCCATTGTCTTCAGGCATCCATTTTTCCTACTGAAAATTTGGCTGTCGGTCTCATTGTTAGTTCTTTGATTTAAGATTGTTAGTCCCTCACCACCAGCAAGAAGCAGATATAATCCTCTGTGGAGCAGCATAATATCATACCAGGCTTGGAATTATTTCACAATATTCTACATATAATCTCCAGCATTCAATCAAAAATAACCAGGCACATGAGAAGAAAAGAGAATAGAAACAAAACTTTAGAGAAATTACACACAATACAGACAAAACACCAGGCAACCTCCCACTTTCCCCTTCTTGCCCACTACTGCTCTGCTAGCTGCTTTTGAGATTTTTCTTTTTGACTTTGGCTTTCAACATAGTTACTATCATATATCTGGTTATAATTTTTTTCTTTCTTTCTTTTTTTAATTCAGCTTTAGCTTTTTCAATATGGAATTGATATTTTTTACCAGTTTTGGAAAATTCTCAGACATTATTTCTATTTATTGCTTCTATCCTATTCTCTTTATCCTATTTCTGGAACTCCAGTTACAGGTATCTTAGACCTTGTCACTGTGTCCCATGCTCAGTTTATCCGTTATCTTCTTTTCTTTATTATCCACTCTTTTCCTCTCAGTGCTTCATTCTGGTTATATATTTTCTTGACTTAGCTTCAAGATCATTAATTCTATATTTGTAAATAATATATATTAATATGCACTTAGTATATTAATATAATTATACATTTTATATTCCAATTTTGTGTCAAAAATTTTAAACTTGTCTTTTATGTCTCAAAAAAAATAAAAAGAATTAATTTAAAATCTATTTTATATAATTCCATTATCTGAGGCTACTTGGTTTCTTTCTGTTGTCTACTGTTTCTCTGAAGTTTTGTTTCTCTTCTCTTCTCTGCTCATGTGCCTGGTTATTTTTGATTAAGTACTGGAAATTACATATTAAAAATATAAAATAATTCCAAACCTATTATGATATTACGTTTCTCCACAGAGGACTTAACATTTGCTTTTTGTTTGGGGTGAGAGACTAGCAATCATGAATTACCTTAATCCAATTTTAGGAATATTTAAGCTAGCATTCAGTTCCTAAATGAGACAAATTACGTTCAGTGCACCTTAATTCTTAAGGTGTATCCCGTTGGGGTTTCAACCCAAAGCACTGGGAAATTTACTAGTCTCTTTTTCTTTGGCAGGCCCTAGCCTCCATTTTTCTTTCTTTCTAGTGGTGCAAAGCTATCAAAAACACTGCCCAATCTCAGACTCTCAGACATCTCTTCAAGAATTGGCAGATGGCCCAAGAGAAAAAGTCTCCCAAATGGAGGTCTTAGCTTCTGGTTTCCTTTTTCTCCTGAATCTTGACCCCAGGGTTTCTTACTATTTTATCATCTTATCCTCTTTTGTTTTTCTGTTGTTCGCAGTGGGAGTTTTGTTCTGAAATACGTAGTCTACTATTACTGATAAACATTTTTCCTACTTAATTCAGACTCCTAAAAGGTCTCTTGGTCATATATATTTTTTTAATTTTCTCAACTATAATATGGCTGGATAAAAATTACAGATAAAGTGATCACAGAAGTACCTTGTGAATTTTAGCTTGAAGGAGGTCAAAAGATTTTTAAGTTACATTTCTAGTTCTCTTGGAGTCTTTGTTTTGCGCTGCTGTAACAGAATATCACAGACTGGCTAATTGATAAGGAACAGAAATTTATTTCCTTACAGTTCTGGAGGGTGGTAAGTTCAAGATCAAGGTTCCAGTATCTGCTGAGGGCTTTCTTGCTGCATCAAAACATGGTGAAATGGCAAAGAGAGGACAATATATAGAGAGAAGGGGGCCAAACCTGTTATTTTATAAGTAACCCAGTCCCACAAAAATGGCATTAATTCATTTATGAAGGCAGAGCCCTCATGGCCTAATCACATTTCGAATCCCCAAACTCTCAGCACAGTCACATTGGGGATCAAGTCTCTAACACAACACATTCAAACCATAGCACCAAGGTATAAATTAGGCAGAAACATTTATTTTTCAGGTAGGATAAAGTGATCTTTTGTTTATTATGTGACTGACTTCATTTTGCCAACTGATTTTAGCAAATTTTTCACCATGTCATTGCCTTATAAAGGCTATGATTGTTTTTGTCAGGCAAGGGCAATCAAAGCATAAAATCATCTGTAACAGAAAGTTATTTAGAATTGCATTTTGTCATATGATGACCTGCTTCAGAGCAATATTAAGGATGCAGTAGTTAAAAGTAAAGCCTTTAGCAACAAAAATACTTGTCTAGCACTGTCACTTGCAGGGGCAAATTAATCTCTCCAATCTTTAATTTCCTCATTTGTAAAATGAGAATAATAATAGTACATACTTAATCAGTGATATTTTTGAGAGTAAAAAGACATTGCTTAGGAATGATTTATTTAGCACAGTCCTTATATATAGTAAATATTTAACAAAGCATATTTATTATTAACCATTATGCTAGAGTGCAATTTCTCAACCTTGCATCTATTGACATTTTTAACTGGGCAATGCTTTTCTAAGGGGCTGTCCTGTATGTTGTAAGATGTTCAGGAGCATCTTGGCCTCTACTACATGCCAGTGGCACCCCCTCAATGTGACAACCAAAAATGTCGTCAGATATTGCCAAATGTTGCTTGGGAAGCACAATTGCCCAGATGAGACCTCTGTGCTGAACCATCATGTATGAACAGAATAGTCATCATGCTCAAATGGAAAGAATACTAAATTTGGAGTTAGAATACCTGAATTAACATTGCAGATTTCCCCATTATTAGTTCTATGAACTTCAGTAAATTCTTTGATTTCTCTCCATCTCAGTTTCCCCACTATATGTCTATACCTATATATGCATATATAGTTGAACCTCGAGCAGTGCAGGGATTAGGGGCGTCGACACCCCATGCAGTTGAAAATTCACATATAACTTTTGGCTCCCCTGAAATTTAACACTAATAGCCTACTGTTGACTGGAACAAAAACAGTTGATTAACACATATTTTGTAAGTAACATATATTATATAAGTAAACTAGAGAAAAGATAATGTTATTAAGAAAATTATAAGGAAAAGAAAATACATTTACAGTGTTTATTGAAAAAAATCTGCATATAAGTGGAACTGTGCAGCCGAAACCCATGTTGTTCCAGGGTCAACTGTATATGTACGTATGTTATACAAATGTGTGTGAATACATATAGCTATATAATGTATGTGGCAGTTCTTACACTTAAAAGAATCGTACGTGAATAAACTGTGAACAGCAACTCTGCAGACTTTCTCAAAGTTTCATGGGCTTGGCAAAGAAGAAAATAAAAATCGTCTACCTGTTGATGGCCCACACCCCACCTTCCAATTCTGAGGCCTAAAGAAACAGAAAATTGTCTATGACATAACCTTTTACAATAAAGCTGAATCTTACTAAAGAGTTAGGTTCTAAAATCAGTGGGTAGACTACAATCATGTAGAGTCAAAATAACCATTGAAAACCCATTAGGAAGATTCTAAATTGGAAAGCTGCAGAAGAATATACCAGTGTTCTGTCTCATATTGGATTAGATACTGGTTCTTTTGTTGGGCACCAGATGAAGTGTTAGGCTCATACTTAAGGAACAGGTTTTGTGGATTTTGTTTGTTTCTTTGTTTTTGTTTTTTTAAGTGTATTTACCAATTATACTAACCCTCCAACTGGCAGTACACTCAGTGATGAAAGGATAGAGAGAAAGCCATGTAGCAACAGAGATTGGGTGACGTGTTGAGGGAAGCTAAGGAAAAATAGACTTGTGTCTCATTTCCCCTGTTCAGTCTGAGGCACGTACTCACTGTGTGGAGTGATGAGGAACATCACACACTGCTTCTGTGTGTACATAGTTATTTACTGAACCACACACACCATGTTGAATTTAAGTCAGTCAGTTATGTTGATGGGACTCTTCTGGGTCCTCTTCTACTTCCCCATGCCTGTGAACATACTATTACCTTCGCGTGGAAAACCTTTCCCCTCAATCCACTCAGGGAGCTCCTACCTGTCTGATTAGTTTCCTGGGGCTGCTATAACAAAGTATAAAAACCGAGTGGCTTAAAACAACAAAAATATATTGTTTCATCATTCTGGAGTGTAGAAGTGTGAAATCAAGGAATTGGTAGGGCTGTGCTCTTTCTAAAACCTGTAGAGGAGAATCCATCCTCTACTTTTCTAGCTTCTGGGGTTTCTTAGCAATTATTGGCATCCCTTGGCTTGTAGGTACATCATTCAGTCTTTGACTCTGTCATTATATGTCTGTATTCTCCTTGTGTGTTCCTGTTCTTGTGTCTCTTGTTCTCATCTTATAAGAACATCAGTCATATCAAATATGGGCCAACCTATGAAACATGACTTTTTAGCTTATTACATCTGTGACAACCCTATTTTCAAATAGGATTAGATTCTGAGGTTCAAGGAAAGACATAAATGAGGGGAGGACACTATTCAACCCAGTAGAGCATCCTTTGGCAGATTCCTCAAAGATAATCTCATTTGTGAAGTGTGTGTGTGTAAAATCACCCCTTTGGAAGTTTTTTCATCAGGACACTTATGTAGCTGTACCAACTGTTTCTCTCTTACTTTCTCCCCTACTAGACTGAGACTGTTAAGGAGTGGGAACATACTCTATTCATCTATTTTATTTCGTAAGCACCTACCATAGTGACTAGTACATATACATACTTAATAAATATCTGTGAAACAAAATTAATGAATTATGCTTCACCTAGGTCCCATAGACCCTACAGATATAAAGACAAATGGAGCCACCCTCCCTCAAACCCCAAGCAAAAGAAAAGTAGAATAGGATAATGTCACACACAGAGTTCAACAAAGAATACACTACACTTATCTTTAACTTTTCTTGAAATCTATATAAAATAAAATTTTGCTTCTTTATCTGTTAGTAAATAAAAAGAAGTGGGATGATAGAGCCTTGGCAAATTCAAAGGTTAAGTTTTGAACTGTCTGACTTAAAACATGAGCTAAATGACACAAGCAAAGTCCACTATGTGGAGACTTGGAAATAGACAGTCAGTCACCCCCAGGGCAGGCAAAGATGAGGTAAAGCAAGGGGCCAGTGACCATTAGGAGCAACATTGCACACATAATAAGACACTGAGGTCATAAGAAACAGTTGATTCACATCTGAACTCCAGTTGCAGAGATATGAACTGAAGTTCTACACTCCTGTAGTCTCTGTGCCTGGAGCTGCTGCTTCAGAAAGAATAGAACAGGGATTTAATTAGTTACGCAATTCAGCAGTGTCGAGCTGGCTCACTTAGAATGACTGTTAGACCTGGAAGGTATTCTAGATGTCACCTAGTCCAACTTTCATTTTATAGAAGTGAAACTTAGGCTCACAGCTTAAATAAATGTTCTGCAGTCCATGAATGCTACTTTTAAGTAGCAATTATGACAGAAAATAAACATTTTAGAATACTGATTTTTTAAGAGGTATATAAAATTATGATGTAATCTCATTGTAAAAATAATAAAAGACTACAAGACTACACAGTAAAAGGAAATAACAGCAGATGTAAATATGGATGATCATTGTCTTTACATTTTCTGAAGTTTCCTATTCTCCATAAATAAATAATATCAGCTGTTCTGGTTGATCTCAGGGCTGGGTCCCTAAACTTGTTCACTCATCCTCTCCTTGCCTACCCATTGCCCCCTCCCCACCCCAATAGCAGAGGCACCTTCTTGTAAACGCTAGTTTTTCATGGAGAGAGTATTGTTTAAAAGTAATTGGGCTAAATATTAAATATTTTTGCCAAAATTCAGTCATTTGTATGTTATGTGAATGACTTCTGGCAAATCTGAATGCAAAATTGAATATTAGTTTTGTAATTTTTTTTCTCTATTCATCAACTCACTTCTTTTTTTTTTTTTAAAGATGACCGGTAAGGGGATCTTAACCCTTGACTTGGTGTTGTCAGCACCGCACTCGCCCAGTGAGTAACCGGCCATCCCTATATGGGATCTGAACCCGTGGCCTTGGTGTTATCAGCACCGCACTCACCCAGTGGGTAACCGGCCATCCCTATATGGGATCTGAACCCGTGGCCTTGGTGTTATCAGCACCGCACTCACCCAGTGGGTAACCGGCCATCCCTATATGGGATCTGAACCCGTGGCCTTGGTGTTATCAGCACCGCACTCACCCAGTGGGTAACCGGCCATCCCTATATGGGATCTGAACCCGTGGCCTTGGTGTTATCAGCACCGCACTCACCCAGTGGGTAACCGGCCATCCCTATATGGGATCTGAACCCGTGGCCTTGGTGTTATCAGCACCGCACTCTCCCAAGTGAGCCACGGGCCAGCCCCATCAACTCACTTCTTTAACCTAAAAATACATTGTAATGAAATTTTATATTACTACCATCGATTGACTGATAGAAAATCTATGTCACTTACTATAAAAATAGATACAGTATAAAATGTAAACAAGAAAAATTCCAGCTGTATGCTCTCATCTATTGAAGAATCTGAGCCTGAGAACTGTTTTCTCCTTGTTGAGAAGTGTGATTAGCAACTGTTACAGAAGTGTTACATAAACACGATTTCTGAGTTGACACTTTTTCCTTGACATAACTAGATGAATCTAAAGAGAAGTCAGAACACAATACCATTCTCACAGTGGGATTTATCCTTGTTTAATATCTCTGTATACCACCACAACCATCTCACCTATCAATGGCAGAACTAATAATATGTTTTAGAATTCACTGACTTAGAGATTATAGACAGACCATGAGTAGTAAGGCAGAATATTTGGGATGGACACATATAATGTGTTTTCTGGATGTAAGCAATGTTGAAGAAAGCTAGGCTCTTCTTCAGTTTGCAACAAATTCTCCTAGAGACTATTTTTGGCTATTATTCCAACAATTATTGGGGAGAAAACACAGACAATAAATAAATATACAAACATCAACAACAAAATCCTCTTAATCAAAGGCAAAATAGAGAGTCTTTTATATATATTAAAAATTAAGGGCCGGCCCGGTGGCGCACTCAGTTGAGTGCGGCGCTTGGGAGCGCGGCGGCACTCCCGTTGAGGGTTCGGATCCCATATAGAGACCAGTCCGCTCACTGGCTGAGCGTGGTGCGGGCGCGACACCGAGGGTTGTGATCCCGTTACTGGTCACGAAAAAAGACAAAAAGGAAAAAAAAAAAAATTAACATAACATGTTTAACTTTTACAATTTGTTGTCATTTAAAAATACTTTTGGAACAGACACTTCATTAAACAATACATATGAATAACAAATAGTCATGAGAAATGCGCAACATCATTAGTCATTAGGGAAACGCAAATTAAAACCACGATGAGACAGTACTACCTATTACAATGGCTAAAATTAAAAAGATAAATTGTACCAAATGTTAACAAGAATGTGGAGCAAATGGAGATCTTATACACTACTGGTAAGAACATAAAATGCTACAACAACTTTGGAAAATAGTTTGGCAATTTGTTAAACATTACTGCCATATGATCCAGCCACTGCACTCCTAGATATTTACCCAGGAGAAATAAAAGCATATGTTCATACAAAGACTTGAAAATGAATTTTTATAGCAGCTTTATTGGTAATAGCCCCAAACTGGGAGCTATACAAATATGCATCAACAGGTAAATGGATAAACAATCTGTGGTATATCAATCCAATGGAATACTACTCAATAATAAAAAAGAATGAACTATCGCTGCTATGTGGATGGCTATCAAAAAAATTACAGAGTGAAAAAATGCCAGACAAAAAAAAAAGAATATATAATGTATGATTACATATATATAAAATTTTAGAAAATGCAAACTAATATATAGTGACAGAGAGCCAATCAGTGGTTGCTTGTGAATGAGAGAGGGGTTAGGTAAGGGCAGGAGAGAGAGATTACCAAGGGGCAGGAGATACTTTTGGAGGGTGATGGATAAATTTGTTATCTTGACTGTAATGATTCTTTTGTGGGTATATACATATGTCAAAATCTATTGAATTGTACACTTGAATATATACGCTTTATTGTATGTCAATTATACATTAATAAAGCAGTTGAAGCCAAAATAATTTCCCCCCAAACTTGAATATTGTGTCGTTGGTGTTACTAATCAATTACATTTTTTGAAGTTTCTGTACTAGTACCACATTTCCCATTCTAACAGGCCTAGCACACATTTAATTATAACTAGTTTTGCTAAACTTGGTTTAGCAAGAGTGAAATTTGAGAATATAGAAATTTGCAGCACTGAAGAGTTATGGAAAGTTTTTGAGCAGCTGAGTAATGAAATAATCTGAGCTTCTGTTTGAAACAACCAACCAGGAAGTAATGTGAACAATTAATTAAGATAAACAAAAGATGAAATGGTGTCTTTGTAAGAATAATGGTTAAAACATTAATATAATAATCCAGGAAAAATAAGAGAACAGAGTTATGCTAGCTAACATTGGCTTTGGAAAAGGAATGTAGGGGAAGGATTTAAAAGACCCTGTGGAGATAAAAATTTTAGGACTTGGAAACATCGTTTATTGGGGAGTAATAAAGAAGTCATCAAAGGCCACTGAGATGTGGCAAGCCTAGGTGAACTGGGACGATGCTGATTCTATAATGCGTGTAGGTTCACAGGAGCATGGGTATGTGAAGAGTCCTGCAAATGGAAGGAAAGTAGGATATATGTTGAAGTAATTGATGTGGGTAGGTTTGGGAGTCATCTGCCATGAAATGAAAGCTGAAATAATGAGAATGGATAAAAATAGTCAAGGAAGAAAATAGTAGAAAGAGAAGAAAAGGTAAAAAGGAGGAAAAAGAGGAAAAGAAAGACTAGTGTCAACACAATATTGTGGAAGCTGAGTGAAATGAAAGTTCAAGAAATATATGGGTTAAAGATTAAGGAAGGTTGCAGGACTAGAAATAAAGGGGAAGTAAAAGTTTTCAGTAAGAGGAATGAGAGGGTTGGTCAGAGTGGAGCAACTCAGAGTTAAGGGAGGTGTGTGGAGGCCCAGGTACGGGTGCGCCCACAAGTGACTGATCTGGAGGGAAAATGACCATCCTTGTAATTGAAGAGTACTAATCCCACCCTTTCTCTTTGGGACAGCTTAGAATAGCATTTAACATTAGTCATTCCCTGCTGTAATGTGAAATTGTGCCTTAGCAGGTGATATTACAGGAGAGAAATTGTATCTTAAAAGGAGAAATCTCTTTTACTTTTATTAACACCTACCTTAAATAGTCACTGGAGAAATTAATGTGACCCTGAATTCCTTAGCAGAAAAAAAGACTTACTGAGTTTCAAATGAATAAAAAGCTATGCCATCAGACTAACGAACTGGGAATAGGCTGCATTACTTCAGCTATTTTAATACCCTGATACTCATTCAACTGAACACGAACATGACTGAACCCATCCCTTGTCTTTGTGGTGTCAGTCAATCCCTGCAGAAAGACCTTATTGAGGACTGCCTGCCTACCCAGCTCCAGGAGCATGTTACAAAATGGGCATAACCAGAGGGAACAAGAGATTTTCTTCTCTGGGGAAGGTAACTACTGCTTCTGCCAATAACCATTATACAAGACAGGTGGACTAGGTGAATGGACAACACTTCGATAAAGGCAAAAACACAACAGACCACATCATTGAATGTTTTTGGAGCTGTCTTTCAATAATGTACAATTTTGCACTAGTCAAACAGGTCTTATTAATACTTTTATTCCTTTAATTTTTCTGGGCTAATTTTAAAAGTTACAGTGCATTAATATGCATTGAATGAGCTTTTGTGTAATAGCATCCCCAATACCTGAAAAAACTTTTTACATTAAAAAGCATCCTGCAGGGCTGGCCACTTAGGTCAGTTGGTTGGAGCGCAGCCTTATAACACCAAGGTCACAGGTTCGAATCACTGAACGGCCACCAAAAATTAAATAAATAAAAATTTTTTAAAAAAGAAAAAAGCATCTTGTAACAGTTAATTTTCTTTAGGATTTGGCATTTAGATACTCTAAACATTATAATAAAAGTATACACTGAAAGCCACTATGTACAAACATCTGCATCTACAGATCAGGTTGAATTTGCCATTTTTTGCTTGGACTTAAGAATTTAGGTAAATGCAGAAATCTGAATTGATAAGAATGCTTGCCGCAAGAATGACGCCTGATGGAAAAAGAATTAAGAATGATGAGGCTGAAGATAAGCTTTATCTTTGCAAAAGGATTAGTATGGTATAAAGCATAAATAAGTAAAGCATAGAACATGAGTCTAAAATCCAGATATTTCTATTTCACTTGGCACTTTTCCTGGAAATGTTTCAGATCCAAGAGAAGCTGGAAATTGATTACATGTAGAATATGATCATTTCAAGGTTAGACGCAAACTTTCCCACTCAGGAGTTGCGTAGAAGCCACATTTCTGTATTTCTCTTGTCCTAGTTTTGACTACTTGGAATCAGCACCTCTATCCAAGTCAGGGTCTGAAACAACCAGAGATTTAAAGGTTAACCATGCCAAGGCTGAACAGCTGTCCCCCCTGAGGAAAATCTGGGGTGTCTGGGTTCTTTCTGTGGCTGTTGTTTTGTAGGATTTAACTTCCTGCTCTCACCGCCAGAGTCAGGGCCACAGATGTCCGCAGGAAATGCATCAGAGAGGTCTCATGTGAGTGAATCAGATGCACATGTTCCTTGGTATGCGGTGAAGGGCACACCGAGGGCTCAAAATCAGCCTCTCTCCAGGCCAGAATTGGTTCCAGCCCTGTGAAGGCCGAGCGTCCACACAAGTTGCACTGTGAAGCCACCCTCCTTTCCCCTTTCTCTACACGTTGCTGTAAAGGAATTGCAGTGTGTCCCTGGGATGAAACACGTAACCATCTGGGGACGTGGGGAGATGAGCGTATCTCTGTAATTGAGCTTAATCACATTCTCATGTGAGGGAAAGCGCAGCCTGTCCGCACAGGGACTTTCCTGCTCTGCAGTATCAGAGCACATGGAACAGTTTAGCCAGAGAACAGGCTCAATTCCATATTTCTAAACTTAATTTTCAGTCACTTCGTTACAGCCAATTGCTTGGTGAATGAGTGTTTTCAAAATAATCCTTTCATGACTACTGGCTACTTTTTCTTGAGTGAAACTTGAAGTTATAGTATTTTGTCAGTCTTATTACTTGTCCTGTCACCACAGTTAATTATTACCTTTTGGCAGGTAACAAATATTTAAATGTTTTACTAGATTATCAGAAGTAACAAACAAACTTTGTTATAGTCTATCATATAACAGAAATGCTACAACTTCAACGGGATGTCCAGCATGCTATCCTATCCACAACTCACCACCACCACCAAATGTTCTCTCTCAGTGAAGTGACAGATCTACCCAGTTTCCCAAAACTGTGGGAGTCATTCTAGATCCTTTCTTCTTTACCTTCAATATAAAAAATCAGTAAATTCTGTGGATTGCGTCTCAAAAATCGTTTAATTGCCTTAAATCACTTATGTATTTTTAAAACCTCTCTCGTAAGAATTGTTATACTGGCCTTCTAACAGATCTCCCCACCTCTGTCCTTGCCCCCCTCCAGCTCTCCTTCCCTTTCCCATCAATGCCCCGTAGGCATTCTAACAGACAACTCCGATCTATTGCTACCTTGCACAAAATTCCACCATGACTTTTTATTGCATGCAACAAATGTAAGCACTTTTACATCCCATACAAATTTCTCCATTATCTGTATTACATTGCAACCTTCTCTCAAGAAACCTCTCCCCATATCTTCCGCCTCTCCACGCCTTTTACACTACAGCTATACCTTCATTTCAGTAGTTGTAGTTGGCATGAAGTCATCAAAATATTACACTGTATCTCATACAATATTCAAGACAAAATGCTCTCTATGCTCTCTGTCTTGAGAGAGATGCCCTTAACCACCTCCTTTATCTTGCAAATTTCTACCCATTCCTCAAATCAAATAATAAATGATGAAGGATTCGGATATATGCAATAACAAAAAGTTGCTTTATCTTATATTTCAAGTGAACTTTGCATGTAACTCAATTATGAAAATTACCACAGTCTGTTGTAAATGCTTGTTTACATTTCTCTTGCCCATGAAACTATGGACTCATTGATTCCATAAGCATTACACCTTTTGTGTGTGTGTGTGTGTGTGTGTGTGTCTATGATATCATGCACTGCATTTTATTGCTTTTTCACTCAACATTATTATTCTGAGAGATGATCATCCATTTTGATTTGTCTAGCTGCAATTGCTTATTTGCATTATTTTATGACTGTACTACAGTATTTTATCCATTCTTCCTTCAATGGACTTTTGTGTTGTTTCTAGTTTATAAAAAATTGTGATAGACAATACTGCTATGAAGTCTTGTACATTTCTCAGAGTGCATGTCTCTAGGTTTTTTTCAAGCATATGTACTTTAAGGTAGAATTGTTGGGTTGTAAATTATGTGCTTCTTCAACATGTCTAGATAATGTCAATGTTTTCCAAAGTGCTTTGCTAAAGGGCAGTTTTTTTCAAAACTATATTGGCCTATTGAAATGTAATGTTTGGGTTACTTTTTCCATGGAAATCAGTAAGATCTCTGCCAGAAGACGTTTATTTCCGGTTTTAAACAAGAGCTATTTGCATTGCTATCAGTTTCCTACAAATTCCTACTCTACTTCATTTACATCACTGTTAGTTTCCAACAAGGGCAACCTTTTCAGAGTTGTAAAATAGCCTGGTCAATGGAAAGTCAACCAAACGTGCACATCCCAATAGAATCCCGTAATCCCTGCAGGATCTGCTAGCAAACTGCAGCCAGCCACTCAAGTCCAGTTCTGTTTTAGAGCCCACTGGCTAAGAGTTATTTTTACATTTTTAAGGGGTTGTTAAAACAAAAGAATGAAGAAAAGAATACGCAACAGAGACTTTTGTGGCCCTGAGAGCCTATCTGACCCTTTACAGAGCAAGTTTCCCTTGCAAGTCCAGGCCCTGAGTTCCACTGAAAAGACAGCCAATAATCTGTTTTGCCCTTTACAGGGGCACTTTTTTCCCCTCTCCTGGCACATTGCACAAACTCGTACTTCTACCAGTGTTTTATAAGAAGTCAGGTGAGTAAAACTTGGTTTTATGTTGGAGTTTTAATTAGCACTTATCTATTAATTGGCAAGATTGTACATCTTCTGTGCTGTGGTCATTTCTTTTTATTCTTTATTTTAATGCCTGTTCATGCATGTCTTTTATCCAATTTTAGGGATTGTTTGGCTTTTCTTTATTTGCAGTTCTTTATATATTCTGAATACTAATACTTTTTCATTTTTATATGCTGGAGATATCTTCACCTAATTTGTGGCTTCTTGAACTTTTTTTACAGTGTTTTTTGGCAAACAAATGAAATTTAATTTGTAACTAAATTTATCTCTTTATTGTTTGAATTTTGGGCTTTGAAATCATTCCTTAACTCAAGGTCATGAAGATATTCTGGCCATTTTAGCACTTTAAAAAAGTTTTCCCTGTCATTTTTAAATCCTTAATTCATGTAAAATTAATTTTTTTTTTGCATATCTATTTTGTTCCATTGTCTATTTTCCCTGAATCAATAAAATATTACTAATTACTACATTACTATAATATTGCTTTACATATCTTGTTATCTGGTAGGTTAAGTTTCCTTTATCTTTTTTTTCAGGAATATCTTGCCTAATTTTCCCTTGTTCTTGTACAAACATTTTATAGTCAGCTTATCATATTTCTAAAAAATACATTCTATTGGACATTTGATTGACTTGTAATTTAATCTACTGATCAATTTGGGGAGAACTAATACCTTCTTTATATTGAACATGCAACCCTAGGTACCTAGCTTGTCCCTCAATTAACCTGGTCTTCTTTGGCATCTTTTAGTGAGGATTTATGATCTGCGCACCTCTTTAATTTTTATGAAATGTCTATATCTATATTTATATCATTACCCATCTATACATAAATATCTTTTTAAGATTATGTTTTTAAACCTTTACTTTCTCTCTTATAAAAATGAAATTAATTTTTAATATTGATTTTATACCCAACAATCATTTCTCTCTCATAATATGAATAATTTTTTTGTAGATTGCTTTGATTTTTCTGAATTGATGATTATACTATTTTTAAACAATGACAGTTGTCATTATTTATTTAGTTTTTTCCTTCTTTCTCTTCTCTTCCCTCCTTTCCCTCTCTTTCATCTGTCTCTGCCTCTCTTTCTCTATTTCTTTTCTAACAGCACCATCTAGGCCCTCTAAAATAATACTTAATGTGGAACCAAATTTGTATTCTAAGTTTTATTGGGTCATTTTTATACCCTGCTGCATTCATTTTACTGTCATAGAATTTATTCTGTTCTTTTTCTAACTCTTTAGGTGTTAGATGCTCACCTTTTAAAATTTCAGCTTTTTTCCTCTGAAGTAAAAGCATTTAAGGCCACAAATTTCCTTCTGTATACCTCAATTGATATATATTAATATGCAATATTTTATCATCATTCAGTTATAAGTTTTTAAAAAATTTTTATTATGATTTCATCTTTGATTTATGTGTTATTTAAAAGTTCATGCATCGTTTATTAATTTCTAAATGTATGTGTGGTTTTAATTTACCTTTCTTTAGTTGTTTTAAGGTCCAAGAATTTGTTATTTCTCATGAGAAATCTTTGAAATTCATTAAAGCTTATTAAATACTTTGGCATAAAATCAATATTTATAAATATTTCATGACTGCTTAAAAAGTGTATTCTCTAATTATTGAGTGAAATGTTTTATATACTTCCATTAGACAAATTTTTAATATTGTTATTCAGATCTTCTGTATCCTTACTCATTTGTGCACTTGATTTATCATCTATTGAGAAAGGTATATTAAAGTCACCCATCAACATGGTAAATTGTCAGTTTCCCTTTTTAGTTCTTGTCATTTTTTGCAGAACATACTTAAAATTTATGCTACTGTTTGTAATCGAGTTTAGAATTGTGACATCCTGCTGAATCGATTGGGTTTTTTCTAGTAAAATTTTATGATACTTTGTCTTATTACAATATTGCTACACCAGCAATGTTTTGATTTCACTTGTTTGATATATCTTTTTTCATCATTTTGCTTTCATTTATTCTATAGTGTTATGTTTCAGGTGTGTCTCTTTTAAACAGAAGTTGGCTGGATTTTGTTTTTGTTTTATTCCAGGCTTTGTCTTCTAACTGGAAAATTTGTTTCAATTATATTTATTGTGATTAATAAATTTGATTTATTTCTACCATCTTATTTTCTACTTTCTATTTATTCTTTTCAAATATTTTGTTTTTTCTCTTAACTTCTTTTAGGTTTAGTTTTATTTAATTCCAATTTTTTTCTTTTAGGTTTACTTTTTTTTAATTCCAATTCCTGAAGTTTCACTAAAATCAACTGACAAACACAGATTAATAGGGAAAAAAGGCAAAACCAATTTATTTGGTCATAGTTTTACATCACACAGGAGCCTTCAGAATGAAGACCCGAAGATGTAAGGAAAACTGTCTACTTTCATGCTTAGGTTTTGTGAAGTAGGGACAGCCGTATAGAAATGTGATGGGACAGGAAAAGTATGATGTGATGCTAACAGACTGAGTGGGAAAACCCAGCACAGCCTGTGTGTTCAGATTCTTCTTGGCCTCTGAAGCATTTATTCCTCCAGGGTGTGGGGGTAGGACCCTTTCTGGAATGGGGGTCTTATAACCTACAGTCAAACAAGGTAGGTTAGAGAATGTCTTTATGACTAGCTCCAAGACAGAATGTAGTGGAGGGAAAAAAATAAAGTCTTTATGGCTAGCTTTGGAGAAAAGATGTTCTGGTTTCCAAGACTTGCCTTGGTGAAGGATTCTAATTTCTATGGCTTTTCTCAAGGAAAGGCTGAGAGACTGGAGAGCAGGAGAAAGTCTGAGGAAAACTTTGCTTTTGAGGCTGCTTCTGAGGCCTTCACTTTGGAGTTTCACTTTCTGAACCTTGGCCCTATGTTCTTTGCTTACCATTCCTTCTTGCATATCAGATCTTCCATCAAGTATCATTTTGTTTCATAAATTCATTCTCAAGAAGTTCCTTCAGTGAGAGTCAGATTTTTATTTGACACAGTCTAGTTGGGACCACTTTACTATAAATTTTTAGCTTGGGAATATTCAGGCCACACAATTGTTACAAATTCTAGGCGTACATCCATTTTGAAGTCCAGCCTGATCGTGAATTCTCACAGGAAATTTTTGCTGTAAATTTACCAGCCTGAGTTAAGGATGAAAAAAGCAAGCATATTTATATTTCTGGGGGAAGTGCTGGAGGGAAAGTGGGAGTGGAGTTTAAGTTTTGGGTTTTTTGTTAGTTTATCTTTTCACTGTAGATGTTTCTTTTCAGTTACCCCAGTTTTATGGAGGAATCCTTTATCTGACTTTTCTCCTTGCTCTGGACTAGGTTTTATATGAAGTCCCTAGACTTACAAGTCCTGTTAAAACTGAAGCTCTAAGTCACCTAGGTTTGGCGAAGCCTCCTGATATAGATGCCCTGAGGGCAGCCTCTGTCTTCTGCACTCAGGTACCTGTCTAGATTACTGGTTGTCCTTGCTTTTGGCTTCTAAGGTTTTCCTTCACTTTCTTGCTGGCACAATGGTGCCTTTAAAGGGCCTTTTAAAAATAGTTCATCAAGCATTTGTAAGTGTTACATTCAGGGACAGTTTTTAAGAATCTATTGTGCTTACAGTAAGAACCAATGCATTCCACTCTTAATAACTTATGCTTGGCTGCCAGGACTACTTTATCCCCCATTCCTATAATTGACCAAATTGAGTGGTCATGGACAACCTCAGTAAGCCTCTTTCTGTGTTTACTTACGACAGGTACCTGGGGGCTCTTTGTTAGATCCCCTAAAGGGGAATTTATCTCAAACTTGCATAACCTCCTTCTGGGAAGAGATTTTGCATTCTTCATGAATCCTTTAAGTTTCTGATGAATTTTAAAGAGATTAAGACTTGTGGAAAAACCAGTTGCACACCTATTTGACTATCAGCTGAAAGTCACAGTCTAAAACTAACTTTAACTAGGCATTTTTTTCTTTTGATCTATGTTCTAACTAAATTTATTCTTTCCTATAAAAGGCCCCCAACAAGAGTGAATCTTTGAATTGGCTTCTTACAGATTGTTTTTTTCTCTTGTAACAAGATTGAAATAAAACTATGACACATGTTCATAACTGAATAATCTGGAAAGTTTTCATTAGTGACTCTTATTTTAAAAAAATTGAAATCAATTATGCTTTCCATTTTCAATTCTAGGTTTAGAGGCACTATAAACAAATCGACCGCCCTATTTTCTACTGGTATTAAGATTTTTCCTGAACTATAAGTGTACTATTACCTTCCAAAGGAAAGTTTTTTGTTTAAAATTTTTGTGCACATTGGAAAACAGAACATAATTTTTTAAAGTTTAAATAGAAAGGTTAAAACTGGATAGATGACCTTAATTTGCATTTCCTGTTGATATGCAAAATTTTAATTTCTGTCTGATCACACTACTCCTTTTACCAACATTCATTAATATGCTAATTAGAAAAAAGTATTAAACTTTTAATGCACGTGGCTCCATATGAAGGAACTGAGAACTTACTACATGAAAAAAAAGAAAAGATTTTTCTAACTCATTTTAACCCATTGTTGGTTATGTAAGGCTGAAATAACATTTTGGTAATTTACCGGAAAAGTAATAAAAATTAATCACTGAATTGTTAGAAGATCTAGATTTCTCACCTAATGAATTTGAATAAATCACCTTGTTAATGCATCAATCCTCAGTAAAATGAGGATAACAGTAACTCAGCATTTGAGTCAAAATAAACTGACTTTACAGGGTTGTTGAGGACTAAGTAGTGTCCACAGATGCACAGAGAGAGTAAAGCAGAAAGAGATGGATAGCACTTTTGAAGTCTATTCATTAGACTTCTATTAATCTAATTATTTAAAGATTGGTTAACTTTTTTTTGAAATGTCTCTCCATTGTATTCCACTTACTATTTCATTGGCAGGTATTCCCTTCTCTGCTCTTCAGCTTTCTCATAAAAAGGATGTAAAATTTGTCAATGAAAAGGGGGTGCTCAAGCAGTAAGTTATTTTGATGTTAAAACCAGATAATTTCAAGTTCAGGAAAACCTAGTTGCATTTCAGTGTGAGTTCCCCAGGGTGTGTGTGTGTTTGCAATTATACGTGAATCAAATGAGGAAAAGGATAATGTTAAGCTACTTAAGTATTTGGCATTGAAAAGCTGAATTAAAAATCCTGGAAGCACAAAAAAGGGGGGGGGGGGTTCAGATCCTCTGAGTTCCTTACTATATATAAGCGGATAAAGTCAACTTTGATAAAGGAATTACCTTTCTGCAAAAAGTATTTCCTTGTTGTTTTACCCTTTTGAGAAGGGGTCACAGTTTCTTAAGTGAAGATAGTGTGCTGCTTAGCTGCATTAAATTGACACGGGTCCAGACACGTTACACCTAATTTTAGTAGGTAGGGCATACACACTTTAGCTTATTTTTCTGCCTTTCTCGCCCTCCGCCACCCGCGTCCCCGCTGCCCCCCACAGGTACACACGTTGTAAGGCTCCCTGGTCAGCAGGTGGGAGTGGAGAGTTTCGGTAGACCTTAGCGTCATATTGCTTTGACCAAGAAAAAGAAAGGAAAGGGAGAAAAGGAGACAGAAAGCAAAGAGGAAGGGAAAAAAGAAAGGAAGGAAAAGGGGAGGGAGGGAAAGAAAAGGGAAGAAAAGGAAGGGAGAGGGAGGGAGAAAATTCTAAAAATAAGAAAGGAAGAAAGGCAGCTTGGATGCAGGGAGGAAAAGAAGAGAGGAGAGAGAGAGGAGAGAGAGAGGAGAGAGAGAGAGAGAGAGAGAGAGAGAGAGAAAGGAGAGAGAGAAAGAGTGTGGGAAAGAGAAGCATTGTTGTTTCGGGTCCGCTAGGGAGAGAACCTTCACCGCACTACAGAATCCGAAGAGACAGTTTATTGTTTTCTTGAAAGCCCCGAAGCTAAGCAATTCCAAGAATGTTTGGCAACGCTCTCTTGGGAATGGCTAGGTGGGCGCATCGATGGAGGGGTACTTTCCCACCGCCCCGCTGCCGTCCCCCTCCCATGATGTGACAGGATTTGGGAGACCTAGCGGAAACCTTCAGGTCACCCGGGGAACTGCTCCTCTCTGCGGTCCTGCGGCGGCGAGCGGGGGGTGGGGTGAGGGCGCCGAGACGCGCGGGGCGCGGAGATGAGCAAGTGGCTGAGCCTGACCCGGCGCAGGCGGGAGCAGCCGCCAACTCCCGGCGCGGGACCTGCCGAGAGGCCACGGTGAGTCCCTCCGAGGGCAGGTCCGAGGGGTACCCGGGTTCCCCGTCTCCCCGCGGCGCCGGCAGAGGCGGGCCCGGAGCCTCCCCGGGGTCCGGCGGCCGCTCGGCCCCGCG